>NW_019272027.1:1428945-1451045 GCF_002738345.1 Cucurbita maxima
CCCCCCCCCCCCCCCCTCCTCTGTTCTCTATAAATCCACAAATTCATTCCTAAATTCAATTAAAACATGGCCTCCATTTCTACGCCCTCCTCTGTTCTTCCCAATTCCCGGCCGGCCTTCACCGGCGCCGGATATATTTCATCTCCGTCGACTCGGTTTCGGCCTCCGACGGTCGCCACGGCATTATCTAGCCGCGATGTGGGCAGTTCTGCGGCGGTATGACTGAATTGATGCTTTCTGGTTTTAGGCGTTTGAATCAATAAATAGGGAATTGAAATAGTTTGTTTTGTGTATGGGTTTTCAGTATAGGGTTGGGGATTTTATGACGAAGAAGGGGAATCTGCAAGTTGTGAAGCCTTCTACTACTGTTGACCAAGGTATTTTCAATATTATAATTCCGCTTAAATTATAGTTATGTGTTTATTTATTCATTCTACCCAATTTGTAAGCCACCCGATGCACCTCCTACGGCAAAATAGGCACAAGAAAAGAGCAATAGATCGGACCAACCTACAAAAACGAAACGGTCTCTCCGTAACCAGTCATCCATAACATCGAATAAATCATTTTCGTCTTTGGTAGTCATAGTGATCCTCCTATTCAACTAACTTCAACCATTTTCGAACACCTCATAGCATTTTCAGGGCCTTCGAGTCTATCATTTCTATATGATTTCTACTGTCTAGTTATAGATAAGTTCTGGACTCTTAAACTTTTAGGTTAAATTAGCCCTTCGACTATATATTTATATGTTTGTGTTTATTTTATTTCGACCCCTTCTTAATCTTTAAATTTTAAAATTTTAAGATATTTGAAAACTAAACTTGTAATTTAAATAGAATTTTAAATTTTAATAGTCTAATAAAGATAATGGATGAAATATTGAATATTTATTTTTGAAATGATATTTGGTTAAATTTATAAAAATATTTTATACCTATTTTCAAAAATTTCAATAATATGTTTTTGAAAAAAGAAATATAAAAATCATTACGAATAGAAATAGTTAATATTTTAAATTTAAAAATAAAAGTTAAAAAAAATTATTATCAATATATGACAAAAATTGTCTAACGTCACCTCATAAATTATCTACCAAATTTTTAATTTTACATTTTCAAAGTTTTTTAGATTCACGATGTTAGGTATTTTTGAACATTTTTTTTTTCAAATTTAAATGTATTTGTTAGATTTTTTTTATTAGTTTAGAGATATTATTATAATTTTGAAAGTTTAAAAGTATTTTTTTTAATACAAAATGCAAAATTAATTTAGCTAATAATATTTAGTGTCCGTGTATTCGAATGGAATGAAATGAGATGCGGAAGTCAACGATTTCATATATATTTTTAACTAGTTGAACTATGCATAAGTTCGACCCTTAAAAAAAAAAAAAAAATTTAAACTGTGTTTGAAACAGCCTTGGAGGTTCTGGTGGAGAAGAGTCTATCTGGATTTCCTGTAATTGACGACGATTGGAAACTGGTAAACTTCTTTTTATATAATAAATTTATTTATAAAGTAATGAATGGTGAATAATCTTAGTATTTGTTCTTAAAAATTCCATTACAGGTCGGTGTTGTCTCAGATTACGACTTACTAGCTCTATGCGCAATTTCAGGTTGGTATTTAATTTCATACCAATTCTTTTTTATATTGTTTTAAATCCACTTTGAATCTAAACTCTCGTGACTTTCTAAAAGGAGTACACGTTGAAGAGATGAATATATTCCCAGACGTGAACAGTAGCTGGAAAGTAAGCCCACAAAATCTTCATTCATTTTCTTTTAAGTCATAAAAAAAGAAAGGTCTTTATTTAAAAAACTCGAACATATATATATATGGGCAGAGGTTCAAGGAGATGCAGAAATTGTTGAGCAAGACCAACGGGGAAGTTGTAGCAGATTTGATGACGCCCGCTCCATTGGTTGTTCGTGAAGCTATGAACTTGGAAAGTGCGGCCAGGTGCGTGTTCCTAACATAATACATTATAATGTACGCGTTTATACTCATCATCATAGTAAATCTATAGGGTGTTGCTCGAAACAAAGCTCCATCGTTTGCCGGTGGTAGACTGCGATGGAAAGCTGGTAAGGCCAATATGTTTGCCTCTTACACTTACTTTCTGTTCTTCTTTCTTGAACGCTTGCCAAATAGTGTTGGTTGTGTTGGTTTTTGGAAGGTGGGGATCATTACAAGAGAAGACATAGTTAGAGCTGGGCTGCACATCAAGCGCACTCACCAGAGTTAATATGGCTGCAGCTTTTGTTAGAGATTATGCATTATTTTGCCTATACCAATTTTGACTCATTCATTTACCCATTTTGACACAATTTCGTTGAATATGATTATGAGATTTGTCGATATTTTGGTTGGAAAAATTATGTTTTGCAATTAAATTTGTTACTACTATCGTTTTGATATGTTTGAGTTCGAGAAAAAAAGAAGAAAATAAATTACTATCAGAAAGTAAAATAAAATGATCATCTCTAGTATCGTTACGTAATAATAGAGACAATCATAAGATTCTCAATTTATGGTGTTACCATAGTGTGATATCGCACATTGGTTGTGAAGGAGAACGAAACACCCTAAGGATGTGAAAACCTTTCTCTAGCAGACGTTTTAAAGCCTTGAGGGGAAGCCTGAAAAGAGAAAGTCTAAAGAGAACAATATTTGCTAGCGGTGGGTCTGAGCCGTTACATATAGTCTGATTAGTATGGACGTCATTATCACTCGTCTTGTATGATTAGATTACCATATGAAAGAAAAAATATAAAATTTGGATGAGAATTCGAATACTCATTGTCACTACCAACATGGCAATATCTCTAGTGTTTGGTATAGATTTACTGACATTTGACCGGAAAAATGACTGATACAACTGAAGTGATGAGAAAATTCATAGGCTCTAGGCAGGAAAAAAAAAAAAACTATCCGGTGAGATCTCATGTTTGTTGGGGAAGAGAACGAAGCATTCTTTATAAGAGTGTAGAAACCTCTCCCTAGCAGACCGTTTTAAAAATCTTGAAGGAAAATTTTAGTGGAAAACGACCATAGACGAATCGATCGAAGCTTTGTTTGAAATTGGAGATAATTTTCATTTTAAGAATTCATGAACTTTAGTAGCAAAATTGTTTCTATATACTGGATCATTTTGAACGAGAACAACGGAAATATGCTCTTTAACTTTTATGAAGGATTGTAATTGAAATTCGGCAAAAATATGTATGAATTAAGGGAGAAAATCAGGTCTAGAAGATGTAAATAACCGAAGAGGAGAGAGAAAGTCACTCCCTCTTGAGTCACTTTTGTGTTGTGAGGCTATTAGGACCAGACCGAACCCTATTAATTATCTATAGCCGTAAACAGACTACACGATGCATGATAGTAAACTAAAGTTAGGATTGAAATGACATACATCAAAGTTAAACAAAACCTTATTAGTTACCCCAAGTAAGCAACATTATTGTCTTAGCCTTGAACTCACAAGTTAGTAAGTTTGAGACAGTTTAGAAGACCTAAATGTTAGCTTATGGCAAGCCTTAAGCGAAATTCATATTCTTGAGTTTAAGCTACAAGTACAGTTTAAGAACTTACGAGCATGCTATTTACGGAGTATTTTTATACTCGTGCTTGCTACCTTTATTTTTCAGATGATAACAAGGTTGCATGACTATAGTGATAGTAAACTCGAGCTATGGGGGCTTTGAACTTGTTTAGATAGATCCATATACAGTTTTAAAGTACGTTGTACATAGAAGTACTTTTCATGATGTAGTTTTGAGAACGTTTTTGTTTATGTGTTTCTTTTCAAATACATATAGTTTTGTAAGTATGTTGTAATAAAAACATGTTCTGTTTTGTAACTCTTGTTTTTTATTTTAAAACTTCTTTTTTTGCTCCGTGACTGGCTGATGATCTCGACTGGTGGATCGTTACAATTTTAAGAATTCTAGAATTCCACAAAGAACCCCATACATTTTTTTTCTTCGAAATTTAAAATTTGGAGTGTTTTAAGTGTAAGCTCACTGTCAATGGTATAAACAAAGTTCAGAAAGTTGGAATTTAAAAAACTTACTTTTGTCGTGCAAGTTTCGACAACTTGAGCCGAGAAAAATGGTAAAGTGGGAAGTAGGTTTGTCTAACGAACTCGAAAAACTATATGAATTCGACAATTTTAAGCTATATTCAAATTCTCATCCTAAATTCATTGAATCGAGGTTTGTTTGAGATATTAAAAAGTATATTTAGTTATGGAATATATCTTCGATATTATATCTTTTATTTATGATTTGATTTACAGTATATTTTATTTTATTTTTAGTATTTAATTATTTTATATTTTTCTCATTAATACTAGCTTGTATCGGATATCAATATACACATCTTCCCAATTCTATTTCTCATTCCTAACATGGTATCAGAGTATCGATCTTGGTATTCCTAATACCCCTTGGACTCTGCCAATCATCCAATATCAAGAATACGTTGTAAGCATCTTCAAATTTTTCACCAAGCTCAAAGATGACATATTCAAGATGTTCGTATTTTCATTCACAACCTCTCAAGTGATCAGGGAGGATATTCACTTGTTCTAAATCAAATTAAACGGGACAAGTTACTAATCCTTGAGCCAATCATTGCGGTCTATTTTTTACGGATATTTTCATTACTGGGAAGACAAAAGTGTTATTGACCTACACTCTCCTCTTAAAGATAGCTCGGGTGTTATATTTTCCTCCATTTGTACTAGCTTATATCATATTTAAAGGATATGAATATCAATGATAATACACACCTTCCCAATTTTATTTCTCATTCTTAACAAGCTCAGACCGATAACAAACCTTAAAAATCTTTGCGTAGTTGAGTGAATAAAATATAAAATTTTATCTAATAAATGGAGAAAAAAGCTTGAATATTTAGCCACCGTATAGGAAACTTCATCCTCCTCCATAAATAAATAAATAAATAAATAAATAAATAAATTATATTTTTTTTTAAAATGTGATGGGAGAGAGGGTAGGTGGGAAGTTCCCCACACCATTTAAGAGTGAAATGATGAATGCTATAAATAAATATTATTAAATTTTTAAAAAATGTAATAATTTAATTTATTTATTTTTGTATTTCTTAATTAGTAATTATGAAATGATTGGATTATGTTATTTCTCAATTAATTTCCTTTTTTTTTTTTATTTTTTTATTTTTGTATTTATGTCTAAAACGCTTTTCTCATTTATTTTATTTACCGGGTTTTATTAATGTGTCGGTCTCCTTTTCTTTTCTTTTTTTTCTTTTTTTTCTTTTATATAAATATAATTTTTTAGTTAAATTAATAAAATTTCTTCCAATTTATTTCAAAAATACACCTTAATTTAAAAAAATACTCATAAAATTTTAAAAATAGTATTAACATCCTTTAATTTTATAAAAAAAAACTAAAAAAAGAAAATTAACATCAATATATGAACAAAAGTCTGTTGATACTTTATAGACTATCTACAAACGTTTTAATTTTATTTCGGAGAGTTCATGAGTATTTTTTAAACGTGGTAATAAACATAAAAGTATTTTTGATTTTTTTAAAAAAAATTATAACTATTTTTAAAGTTTTTTAAAAGAGAAATTTGAAAATCGAAATTTATTTAAAACAAAATATTAATAGTCTTTATTTTTTATTTTTTTTATAAAAAATTAAGATTGTTACCTTATGAATATTTTTTTAAGATAATTTTATTCTTTTCACTTTTTATTATTTTTTTTAATTTATCTTTAAATAGAACTTTTTTTAGTCGTACAAATTTTTATATCACAAATGCAAGTAACCTCAAATCTAAATGATTTTATCTCATCGAAGAAAATAGCATAATTGACACTCCACTTTAAGTAATACGAAGTTCTTGAATGAAGTTGTCTTGTTTTTAGTGAAACACGAACGATATCTAAGTACTACAACATCTTGAGCTTGTCATCAATTTCGTTTTCATCGAGCAATGTATAATCTCAACATTTATCCAATAGCTTTTGTGGTAAAATATTTAATTAATAGACGAATTAATAAAAATACTATAAATTAATAAGATTAAATTTATATATAAACTACTGCAAGTGTTCGATTACCATTTGTCGCTGTGAGGAGGTTGGCAATAGACAGTAAATTATCGATTATCGCCAATATATGATCGAAGTTGTTGCTGGAATGGTTGACGACAATCGATAATATCACTAATAAAAGGCGGGATATTTTAGTCATTTTACCTCAAATTTAAATGTTAAAAGGTAATTCAAATTATAACTTTCTATGATGGGGAAATTAAAATAAAGGTCAAATCTTACATGAAAGTCAAAAGTAATAATATCAAGGCAATTTACGATAATACCCTCTCTCCCAAAACTCCTTCCCTTGATTCCCGTATACTCGTTTGACTTTTACCATAATTTCATGCTTATGTTACGCTTTTTGTCCTCTTTTTTCAAAACAAAATTGATTTTTAAATAATTATAATTTTAAAAAAATAAATTTAAATGGATAATCTGATATTACTTAAACATGATCCTCACATGCGTTCAAAACTTCACTATTAACCTTAAAATTTTTATATAATTAATAATATTAAATTATAAATAAAATTAATTTTGGCGAAATTAATATTTTTCCTATGATATTTAGGCTAAAATTATTATTATTATTTTTTTTGGGTTTGATTATGTGTTAGGTGAATTAATGCATTCTTTGAGTGAATTAGTTATGTTAGTTTAGTTTATAGGGAAGGACGATTGGTCTCATTTTTTTTTTTTTTAATAAACATATTGTTTTATTTATATCTGTGAATGTTTGATTAATCCACCACACCTAAATGGTGTGAAAGTCATCTTATTTATAATCAAATAAATTACAAGGATATGGAATAGTAATAAATGGAAATAACAATAAATGGAAATAACAATAAATGGAAAGATACCTATGATAATAAGGCAAATATCTAATATTTGCCTTATAATAAAATATCAAATATATATGGTAAACTATAATTTATTACTAAATATCCTTAACACCCCACCGCAAGCTAAGCGTCGGATTTAAACGAACGTGAAGCTTGAATCTGAAAAATTCAAAGAAGTTGAGAAACACTTTTCATGAAACTGCTAACAACCCGGTTTTTGGCCATCAAAAATTGCAGAGGGATCGCCGCTCAGCGGCGATACTGCCTTGGTTTCGGCGAGAATATGTCTAACCCATGAAGAGGGATTGTCGCTTAGCGACGATGCTGCCTTGGCTCTGGTGAGAATATTTCTAACCCCAAGAAGTAGCAAGGGAAACCTAGAGCAAGGGACAAAGACAATGCTGAAGCCGGAAGAGTCGCCACATTGGGCGAAGGAGCCAATTTTGGCCAGAAGGGCAGTCAGAAGAGTCGCCTCATCGGGCGAAGAAGCCAATTTTGAAGGAGCCAATTTTGGCCAGAAGGGCAGTCAGAAGAGTCGCCTCATCGGGCGAAGAAGCCAATTTTGGCAGGAAGGGCGGCGACAACTTGGTTGGCGAATAGGCCAGTGCGGCACCCAGATTCCGAAGGTAAATCTCTGCAAAAGGTTGATGGGCTTGTCGAGATTCCGTATATTTCTGAAGAGAACACTGATGAGGATCCTGAGATTAGGGTTTCTGTGAAGGATGAAGGGTTGATTGGGAAGAAAATGAGAGAGACTATATTGGCCAAGGGGAAAACCGATTAGGTTAGAAAAGGTGAAGTTGTATGTACAGAGTATGACGAAAGGTGATTTGGAGGTCAATAGGGTGGAGCCGAAGAGTAATCAATCGGCTCCGCCTGCGGCAGCCATGAAGACTGCCCCTGAGGCGTCAAAGCCAGCAGGGGTGGTGGAGAAGAAGATTAGAGGATTCAAAAGCCATTGAAAAGAAAAGATCGGGGTTGTTAAACCGAGAGGGCTCTGATACATGTGAATGTTTGATTAATCCACCACACCTAAATGGTGTGAAAGTCATCTTATTTATAATCAAATAAATTACAAGGATATGGAATAGTAATAAATGAAAATAACAATAAATGGAAATAACAATAAATGGAAAGATACCTATGATAATAAGGCAAATATCTAATATTTGCCTTATAATAAAATATCAAATATATATGGTAAACTATAATTTATTACTAAATATCCTTAACAATATCCAATTTTATTTTATGCATATATTGAATATTATTCGTTCGCCATATGTAAAACCAACAAATTTTATTATTAAATTATTTAAAAAATTAAAATTGACATTTAATCATATTATACATTCAATAATCAACATAAAATATAAGCTATAAAATATTATTTATTTTTCTTAGTCAAATTTAATATTCAAATTTTATAAATTAATTTAATAATGAAACGTAAATATTTTGCGTTAAAAAAAAAAAAACATTTATTTATTTATTCCCACGTTCTGACATTGGCTTCAAATTCGGCACTCCTCAGCCTCACGCGCCATTCCAGTGAGTGTCTTGAGTGATTCCTCCACCGTCGTCCTCTCCGTCCAATCCCCGCCGCCATGAAATCCACCGCCAACGCTAAGTTCATCCTCCTCCACGCTCCTACCGCCGGCAACGCCCTCACACCCCGCCGCTGGCTCTTCTCCTTAATCACTTTCTTCACACTCGCCTTCACTCTCACCCTCATCAACTCCACCTTCTCCTCCTCCTCCACCGCCGCCCGTCGAAACGGCGATGGAATCTCCGGCGCCGGCACCGGCACCAGCATCCTCCCCCACTCTGTTTCTACTGCCCTCCTCCACTACGCGGCCGCGGACACAAACTCCACAAAACCCCACATGTCCACCGCCGAGCTCTCCTCCATCGCCACCGCGATCTCCTCTTGCTCCTCGGCGTGTAATTTCTTAATCTTCGGTCTGACCCACGAATCCCTCCTCTGGCACGCCCTGAACCACGGCGGCACCACCGTGTTCCTGGACGAGAACGAGTACCAGGTCTCGAAATTCGAGCAATCGAACCCCGGAACAGAGGCGTACGACATCCAATTCACGACGAAAGTAACCCAGATGAAGGAGCTTCTAATTCTCGCAAAATTACAGTCCGACAAAGAGTGCAAACCCATCCAGAATCTCCTCTTCTCCGAATGCAAATTGGGCATCAACGATATGCCGAACCACATTTACCAAGTCCCATGGGACGTGATCCTGGTGGACGGACCCCGTGGCTACAGCCCCTCATCGCCGGGAAGAATGTCGGCGATCTTCACCGCCGGAGTGTTAGCGAGAAGCAAATTTGGGGAAGCGAATTCCAAAACCCATGTCTTCATTCACGAGATGGGTCGGGAAGTTGAGCGGATTTACAGCGACGAGTTTCTTTGCCCCGAAAATTTGGTGGAATCGGTGGATTCCTTGGGGCATTTTGTGGTGGAGAACCCAATTCAGGGGAATGCCCCAAGATTCTGTAAGAGTTCTTCCTCTCTTTGACGTAATTTCTTTATATTTATATTTTTGTAAAGTTTTTTTTATTTTCTTTTTAGTGTGTTTATCTTAGGACATTGTCCTAATATGATGTCCAATTATGTGTTTGGTTTATGAGAAAGAGCAAGAAAATATAGAGATATGAAACGACATAGTTTAATTAATTGAACTATATATTCAAGTTGAGAGTATTTTTCATATATTTTTTTTAATTTATCATATTTTTCATTGGAATTTTGTAGATAAAAAAGCTATATTTTCTTATACCTCTAAATTAAAAATGAAGTTGAAGGGCAAAATGGTAATTTACCAGACTTAGGAAGATGGGGGGCTTTGCTAAAATACCGGATCGGTAGCCGTCGGTGATGTAGAGGGTGGTAGTCCAGGGATAAGACGCCATTTAAAAAAATTCCGAACCTCGAGAAGAAAATACTTTACAGTATTCTCACGCGATCTGATTTTTTTGGTATGAAACGCGTTGGCTTATTAGTTTGAAAGACACGTGGAATGGAATGATTGGTTGTTGGGGGTTCACGTGGTTGTTTAGACGTGGGAATTGGAATTGAATAAATCGTACGGTAAACGGTGTCGGTGAGATAACAAAAGAAGTCCGCAACGGAATATTGAATGAATTGGATTCATTAAGTCTCAAAATTATCTAATTTAATCTTTTTAATATAGAAAAAAAAAACATATTTATTTTATTATTTTTTTAACCCAAACAACCCAAATTAAATAATTAACCTAATCCAATTTAATCATAAACTATTTTTAATAAAAGATTAAATCATGAATTCAATTTCAATATATATTTAAAAAAATTACTTTTATAAATAATTGAATCATTAGCATGGTCAAATAATAAATAATAAAAAGTTATGAAATTAAATAAAAATAAAATAAAGTATAAATAAATTCATAATTCAACTAAAACGGTATATATATATACTCCCTTTACCAAATACTAACTACTTATATAAACTTTTTCTTTATCTCTTTCATTATTTTTTAGATTAAAAAAAAATGGAAATAAAAAGGTTTATTTTTTAAAATTATTTGTTTTTGGAAAGTAACACCTAACATTCCATGAATTATTCTCCATCACTTCATATAAATAAATAAATAAATATTTTATCCATTAACATTTTGATTTTATTTAAAATAAAAATTTGAATCATTGACACCATATGAGCCCGTCTGGTGGGTTCATGTGCGCGTACATGGGTCGTATGTGAAGAATTATCACACATCCAACCGTGTTCATTTTGAGCATAAGATCTCATGGTTTTGTTTTGGGTTTCTCCAAAAGGTCTCGTACTAATGGAGATATATTCCATAATTATAAATCGATGTGAGACTCCCTCTTAACAATTCTCAACAAGGCATGCATGAAGCGACATCTCTAATTTAAGTAAGAAAAGCGGGTATGTTAGGCACAAACACATATTATTCTTCTATTAATTTTGGAGTTGTAATAATACCGTTGGAATGCCATATAAATACCCATCTTTTCATTCACACAATATTGTTTGAAGCATTTAAAAGTTTAGGTGTTAATCATAAATATATATATATATATATATATATTATTTTAAATGACAATAATTTTTAAAGACAAATTCAAATATTTGTTTGATTTTTTTTATGACTTTTGAGTTCGAGGGAGTATTTTGGATAAATCTAAAATTTCTGATTGGTTGGATATGTAATAATTTAGATATAGGTCAGAGTAGAATCCAACTATTTATAAGTTAGGGTTTGATTGGGTTGTCAATTTTTTTTTTAATTATTTAATTTTTTTAACGATATTTAGTAATAAATTATAGTTAATATATATATATATATATATATATATATATATATATATCATATTTGATTTATTATAGACAAATATCTACCATTTATTATATATATAAATATCTTTTCATTTATTACTATTTCTATATCTCTATAGTTTATTTGATTATAAATAGAGAACTTTCAAATGGTTTTAGCAAATATTCTCATGATATCAAAAGTCTTCTCAGTTTAGCAACTCCAATCATTTCTTTTCAATGGCTTTTGAATCTTCTATTGTTCTTTCCTATCACCACGGCTGACTTTGACGCAGCAGGGACAGTCTCTATGGCTGCCACATGTAGAGCCGATGGATTATTCTTTGACTCTACCCTTTTGACATTTAAACCACTCTTCGCTGTACAACCTCACATTCTCCAACATAAATAGTTTCCCCTTAACCAACATAGCCTCTTTCATTTTCTTCCCAATCTTTGGTTCATCCTTCATAGAAACATTAACTTCAGGATCCTCATCTACATTCTCATCGAAACTATACAGAATCTTGAGAAGCCTATCGACCTTTTGCATAGATTTACCTTCGGAATCCGAGCACCGCATTGGCCTCTTCGCCAGCCAAGTCGTCGTCGGCCTCCTCGTCAAAATCGGCTCCTTCGTCCACTATGGCGACTCTTTCAGCTTCAACACCGTCTTCGTCATTTTCTCCCGGGAACGTGACTCCCTCTCTGTCCATTGGAACTTCACCACCTGTTATGGCGCTGACTACTTCTCCATCGGCTCCGTCTACTTCTCCTTCAGAGTAACTAGTGCAAACTCCAATTGCAAATTATGCTCGAGATATGCTCATTTGCTCAATAGCAAACTAGTCACAAGGCACAGACACCACTCCGTCTCTGCCCCTCTCTTTCTTTCTTCGTCTAAAAAACACCCGAGTCCGCATTCTCGGTTTATACCCTCTTCTTCTTCATCTCTTGTTCCTCTCTTCTTTATAGTCAGAATCCTCTCTCTCTATTCTCCCTCTTCCTCTCGATTTTCTCCTTTTATTTCGTGGGTTAGACATATTCTCGCTAGAGTCAAGGTAGCATCATCGCTGAGCAACGATCCCTCTACAATTTTCGATGGTCAAGAAAGTGCTTCTCTACGCCTCCTCCGAACCAAGTTGTTGACATCTTCAAGAAAAGTGTTTCTTGACCTCTCTTTGAATTTTTCAGATCTAAGTTTCAGTTCGTACACATAGTCCATTTATTGCTTCTTCGATTTATTACTATTTCCATATCCTTGTAATATATTTGATTATAAATAGAGAACTTTCACACACCATGGTGGTTTTAACAAATATTCTCACACAATTTACAATACATTATTAATATCCGTTACAAACATCAAATATTCTTAATCTTTCTAATTATCTTAAAAGCATGGCAGAGCTTTGATGAGACTATTTTAAGGTTGGTCGAGTTGACCCAACAAAAAAATATCAACTGTAAATTGACTTAAATTTTTTATTTTCCAAAATTTAACAACCCAAACCGAAAAAAATCTAATTCAACCCCAATTTTATGGTTTGGATTAGATAAATTCGGGCTGACCAAGTTCTCTAGTAATATGAACACTCCTAAACATTAACATTAATTTTTTAAATAGAGCAACTCGTTGGGGTCATATTTAAAACAATTCATCAAGTTGATCTAACAAGTCATAGAACTTAAATATGTACAGATAACAACGGCCAAAAGAAAATAATAAATACCTTGTTATTCAAAACCCTATTCATACCTTTATGAAAAAAAATAGATTACGATGGACCTGTTAGATGAAAGTGTCCCACATTGGTTAAGTTAGGGAATAGTCATGGATTTATAATCTAAAAATATACTCTCTATTGGTATGAGGCCTTTTGGGAAGCACAAAGCAAAGACATGAGAGCTCGGATAATATCATACCATTGGAGAGTCCTCTTAAACTCTTTGTCTGTAAATTTTATTAATTTATTATTAATAAATTTGATTTTTCAACATTTTTTTTTGTTTGTTTTTCTATATAATTTGAATGTCATCTTGTTGTGGTGATCGGAAGTAAGGAATAACATGGCCACACCCTCTCCTCTTCTCTTTCTCTCTCCTCTTATTTTCTTCTCTCTCTTCTCCACGCCGGCGACGCTCCGAGCCGACCCCCAACTCAAACACACCCACACTTTCTTTTCCTACTATTCTCATACCCCTCCACCGCCACCTCTACCTTACTGTGCTACGCCTCCACCGCCGCCCCCTCCACTTGTCTGCCCCACCCCATCACCACCACCACCACCACCGCCATTTAGAAGCCCAAGGATCAAAATTGCGTACAATGCGATTAAAAACTTGAGACCCAGAATCGAGGATGACCCAAATAAGATCACGGAGACATGGGAAGGGAGAGACGTTTGCAGCTACAAAGGATTCATCTGTGATAAAGTTCCCGATTTCAAAACCGACGCGGTGGCTGGAGTGAGCTTCAACAACTTCGGCTTTGGTGGTTCTAATCTCACTCTCAATGGCTTCATTGATCAATTGCCCGACATCACTTTCTTCCATGCTAATTCTAATAACTTCACCGGTAGAGTCCCTGATCTCAGCTACAACCTTAGATTCTTCTACGAGCTCGATCTCAGCAACAATAAATTTGTCGGCGGGTTTCCCGACCAAGTCCTCGGCGCTACCAACCTCACGTTCTTCGACATTCGGTTCAACGAATTTTACGGTCAGGTGCCCGCGAAGCTATTTGATATGGACATTATCACCGCTATCTTTCTCAACAATAACAAGTTTAGTGGCGACATTCCCGCTAACCTCGGCAACACCCCTGCTAAGTATTTCGCCTCCATTCTTTTTTGTTCATACAATTTTTGTTTGTAATTAATTTTTATAATGGGTTAGAAATAGTTGGGGTGGAAGACGGATATTGGCTAATTTAGAGATTGATCATGAGTTTAAAGTGAACAATATCATACTATTGTGAAAAATAGTGATTTCTATATGATATTAGAGTCATGCCATTAACTTAGCTATGTCAATATAATTCTCAAATGTTTGTGAGCCTCGAACTTGTAGTAAAAAATGACTCAAGTATCGAATAAAGGGTGTATTTTGTTCGATGACTTTAGAGAAGGAGTCGAGTCTCGATTAAGAGGAGACTGTTCGAGGGTTCCATAGGCCTCAAGAGAGGCTCTATAAAGCATCGTGATTCCTAATAAAGCATGAAGAGTTGTGATTTGTAATCTCACACAAGATTCCTAATATACCATTAGGAGAGTCGTGATTCCTAATAAGACATGAAAATATGAACTAAAATCGTGATCTTTTTTTCCAAAAGGTACCTCACCTTCACAAACAACGAGTTCATGGGCGCAATCCCGAAAAGCCTCGGGATCGGAAAAACAAGCAACACCCTAATCGAAGTCCTATTCTCGAACAACAAGCTCACCGGCTGCTTACCAATGGAGATCGGACATTTACAAAACACCATGCTATTCGACGCAAGCAAGAACTCCCTCACCGGTCCAATCCCTTACTCCTTCGGCTGCTTAGCCAAAATGGAGCTTCTCAACTTCGCCGACAACCACTTGTACGGCGCCGTTCCAGAGGTTATCTGCAAATTACCAAAGCTCCAAAACCTCACCCTCCGCAACAACTTCTTCACCCAACTCGGCCCCGTCTGCCGGAGCTTGATCTGGAAGAAGGCTCTAGACGTTTCTGGAAACTGCATTATGGGTCTGCCGGAGCAGAGATCGGAGGAGGAATGCACCCATTTCTTCACCAATGTTCAGAACTGTCACGATGAGAAGTCGATGAAGTACATTCCTTGTATGGGGAATTGGTACTTGAATGAAGATCCGGCAGCCGTACTCCGTCGGCCAGCGAGAAAGACGACGGAGATGAGAACGTATGCGGCTCTTGTCCCGCATTAAATTTGCATTTATTTTTATTTTATGTGAACTCTATTAGTGTGTATGGTACCCAATTATTGGTCTTATTACCCATCATTATGTAATGTGTAGGGTTAGATGTTTGAATTCTCCCCTCTTATATTGGCAATTGTGTAACAATCAGATGTCTTTACTGAGAGGAATGACTTTTAAGAAAATGAAAACGAATTAGATTCGATAGAAATCGAAAAAAAATCAGAAAGAAAGTAGCATGAGTGGGTGCATAAATAGCCCGTCATCAATTGGAAGCCGGCAAGATGGTGATGAATTGCGATTGGTCCAAACCTTCGATCAACGACTTATTCCGACCCGTCTAGAATGACCATACATCCTAAGACCTTATTCACACATCTAAGAGTGGTCAAAGTAGGTTTCTCCGGCCATGTTGAAAGAGAGTAGCACGAGAGTGAGTGTATAAATATATTGGATAAGTAGTTTGCTTAAACCTAAATATACTGCATGACCTAAGAAAAGTTAGAGAAAAAATGTTTAGAAATCGATTTCAAGAAAGCAATATTAACAGCTAAATAAACAACAACAATGACTGGAATAACATATAACTCGAGTAGGAAGAATTGACCACTAGTCACATACTCCTATAGTACATTTTGAGACATTTTAGCCTTAGCGGGTGAAGACGTAATTTTGGCAAACGATCATACACCCTTGAACGATATAAAAGAACCTAACTAACCTAAAAACAAGTAAAATGAGATTGGAACAGACAACATACTTTGGACTAACATGAACGGCCAAAAACAACACTTTGTGGACAAATATAACCGTGACATTTAAGCTGAATAGTGAGCATATTCATTATCTTAACTAGCCAACCATATTCGTATGAACATCAAGTATTTTGGAGGAATATAATTTCAATCATCCCAAACATATACATATATTAAATTGATAGAGAGTGTGACATTAAATCTATTATCCCAACAAAACAGGACTTAAAAATTTAGTATTGATCATTCATTAGTGTTTGTGCTAATTTGAAAGCTGGTAGTAGGCAGCTGAACATAAATGTAAGCAATGTTTAACAAACAATTGTAACAGTAGGTACCAAATATAATGAATGTGGAAGATGTAACCAAACGTCGCTTGTTAGATTAGTTGAAATAAATATCAACAGCTTTGTATGGTTCGATATTATTGCTAAATGACTACAAAACCATGCCATGTTACCTAGTACTTCACACACTCGTAACCCGTGCCCAAGCTCCAAGGATTGGTTAGTGACTTCGACTTGAGCTACTTAAGTAAGTGTTTTTACTACTATTTGGGTTGGGTTGGATGAATTGTTTGAAGTATGAACGAAGCACGCTCTATGGCCCTTGTACGTGTCGTACCTTGTGATTGTTATGTCATGATGAGAATGTCATTGTAACAACCCTAGATTTGTACTAATCTAAGGTCGTTACTGTCATTGTAATATGCTCTCTTATGCAGAAATAAACATTTAAAACTTCGTCATAAACATTGTCATTAACTTACATGTTCGAAAACATCTTTAAAATAATATAATGCAATATTAAATTAAATACGTAAAATATTTAAAGTAAAAACGCCCTATACTAACCTAAAGTCTAAAAAATGAAATACGACTATCCTATGCACGTGCTATGGTCGTTAATTGCGATGTCGTCGCCAGTCGTACATGGGTGTCTTGCCTTTACCGGAAATAGAAGTAGCACATGAGTTGAGTTTTTAAAAAAATATTTATTGAGTGACTCGACTATTGAGATCAGGAAATGCAAACACATACAACTTATGGCTAGGGACCTATCTTTAAAACATCATAGGGGTGACCTCTAGTTCTTACAAAATTAGATGTGTAGTATTTTGCTACACACGACCTACACATGCGAGCGTCAATCTCCAGACGGTTCGCACCTCCCTAGACCCATCATAGTCGGTCTAGCTATCCGTAGCCGGACATCTAGAGGTCAGTAAACCCTCGAGTGTCATGTGATCATTTATGATCATCATCATCATCATCATCATGCCTCACATGACACTCGAGGGTTTACTGTGTTTGTACTCATTATCATAAATGAAGAAGTAACTCGATGTATATGAATACACAAAATGCATGAAGTCCCTATAATTTTCACTTTTAAATCATCTTTATGACACAACCTTATTCATCATTCACACATCACGCAAGGTAATGTGCATGTGTTGACTTTCATACGTTCCTCATCATTAACATCATTTAGGTACGTGTCTTAGAAAACTCGTCATCATAATATATCATGACATGTAATACACGCATTTAATATGGAATAACATTATATAAAGTCATCTCATCATCATGTTATCATACATCATCAACATCATGTCATCATCATATTACGTCATCATATAATATCATATAACATAGTCATATCATCTAATATAAAGCATAAATGACACATGCAAGGGCCACTAGACACGTGTCGTCATACACGAGGCAAGTCTTTCGACCGAATTGATAGTAAGGCCACTTACTTGGTTGGCTTTAGCCAACTTTTTCCCTAAACTCGAGTATGTTTGAATTCCGTCCCAAAATTACTCCAAGTATCGTTGAGAGTTGTTTCCTATTATAGAACATTCATCTTGTGTCGTTAACAATTCACATTTCTAACTTAATTCAACCTGAAGTTGGGAAATAGGACATTATATTGACCTCAATTGCCTTAATTATGGTCAAATTCAGCTACATAGAGGTAAAAAAAATGTAAGGAACGGTGTGAAATTGTGCAACCCGAGCCGAGTAGCTGCTTTCCAGACATTAAAGCCGCGCGAGCCGGGCCGAGCCGATCAGGTCGAAGGAGTTGGCGTCTGCATGCACGACAAGTGTCACTGGGTTGCATGTGAGGGCTAGGGCTTGGCCGTGTCTTAGCTGTTGGGTCATAGCCTTCTCCTTTTTTCTATGATTTTTAAACCTCTTAGAATCCGATTCTCGAGCCGTTTTCACCAATTTTATTCTCTTGATTTGACATGGGTCTATTGGAGGAGTGAAGAGATTTTAAACTTTTAAAGGATCTGAATTGAACGATTAAAGTGTCAAGCACCTCAAAATTTTAGATTAAGTTGGGTTTGTAGTATGTTTGGATGCATGTTATGACAGGTATTTTATTAAAGTTTAGGATTAAACCAAGCTCGATGGACCATGTCTAGGTACGAAAAAAATGTTCATGCAATGCATAATGTTATGATACGGAGAAGATTAAGGGTTCGCCGAATAACTCCTAATTGTGAACTTGATGTCATTTTGGAACGGACTATATTTTATGCATACTCTGTGCAGATTATTAGGGAGTTTGCCAGTTAATTCTCTTTTTGTGATCTTGTCCACAGTAGTACCTTAAGATGGAGTTTCTCTTTCGAACTTCCCCTCAAGGCTTTAAAACGCGTATGTTAGGTGAAGGTTTCCACACCCTTATAAAAAGTGTTTTGTTCTCCTCCCCAACCAATGTGGGATATCACAGTCCACCTCCTTTCAGGACCCAACGTCCTTGCTAGCACTCGTTTCTTTCTCCAATCGACGTGAGATCCCCACCAAATCTACCCCTTTGAGGCCAACATCCTTATTGATTTATCAAAGAGAATGGAGAATAAGTACGTACAAAAGGAGATGGAAGAGAATATGGAAGAAGTATATAGAGGGATATGGAAGGGAATGGGGAATAAGTACGTACCGACGGAGATGGAAGGGAATGGGAATGGGGCATAAGTACATACCGAGGGAGATGGAAGGGAATGGAGAATAAGTACGTAAAAAGGGAAATGAAAGGGAATGAAGTATAATTACAGAAGGGGGAGACGAAAGGAAATGGAAATTATGTACGTAAGGGAAATGGAAGAGAATGAGACGTTAGTAGTAACTCTAAATATATGTGAATCTACTTCAATTTCAAATATATACTTGTATTGATGTATTTAGTAAATATTAATTATTTTAATATTTAATGTATTAAATACAATAAATATATTTTTTCTTAATATATTAAATATTAATTTTACATTTAAATTAAATATATATTTTTTATATTATTGAAATTAGTAATTTTATTAATAATTTAGTTCCGTGATAAAATAAATTAATCTAATTTTCATCAATTTAACATTTTGAAGTAAATAAATAAATAAATAAATAAAAAAATTGGGAATGACGTTGTCAACGAAGATAATGGTGATTAGTTAAATTTGGTGTATATAGAAAGAGTCTTTATTTAGAGAGTTAATGTTGAATAAATAGAAGAGGTAAAATAGAAAGGAAAAGCAAGAGCTTCCTCTCACTCATTCAAAAATGGGAACAATGAAGCTCTACATCTTTCTCCTCCTCGTCTTTGTCGTCGTCATTCCACTCTCTTTTGCCTTACATGAAACCTCCAACGCTTCATCCCTCGTTGACGATAATTCTGAATACAGCTTCTTTGGCGGAGACTCCTCTGAAGCCATGACTGAAGATAGTCGCCGACAACTTTTCCAATATGGATTCGCTTATAATAAGGAAGCTCGCAAAAGGTATTTGAGTTATTATGCACTTAGGCAGAATAATATCCCTTGTGGCCGTCGTGGTACCTCTTACTATGATTGCAAGAAGCGTAGAACGATCAATCCTTATCGTCGCGGTTGCGCTGCCATCACTGGATGTGCTCGATTCACCGATTAAACAAACTTCTGTTGTCTCGTTGAATTCGATTACCTTTGCTTTTTTATCATCATGTATCTTTCATCATCCTTATGTATTGATCTCGTTGCTCTCCTTTAATTTTATCTCGGTATCTTGCTTTTATCATAATGGATTGATCTAATTGGTCTCCTTTTAAATTTGTTTCGGTCTTTTTTTTTGTTTTTTAAATACTCATCGTGGTTGTGTCACCCTTACTAAATGAGCTCAACTTAATGATTAAGCTCGATTCACCCATTAAAGGGAGTTTTGTTGTCTAGTTAAATTATTTTAGTTTTTTTTTTAACATGTTATTGATGGATGTAAATAAAATGATTTTAATTTTATCACATAAAATATTATTATTATTATTATTTTTTTTTAAATTTTCCAAATGTAATTTCGATTTAAATAATATGACCAAAAATGTAATTTGATTTAATTTTAAAATATATATTATTGATGGTTCAAAAATGTAATATATATTATCACATAAAAGAGTACTCATTGTGAAATTGATCAACAATATTGTCAATGCTCATGGAGGTGTATCTGTGATCAACAACATTACCAAAGCTCATGGAGGTGTATTCATAGAGCTCATATGAGAGTTGGTTTAACGGCCCTAACTATGGTGGAATATTTTTGAGATGTTAATGAACAAGACATGCTTCTATTTATCGACAATATCTTTCATTTCGTTCAAGCGGCGAGCATACTCTCGGAGTTTCTTAGACCAGACACCCGTTAGAACTAGTAACCGTCACGATAACATTAGGTTGTATTTCATGCTAGTTCTTTCGTTTTGCATGTCAATCACATCATATCATTCAAATTACATAACTATGTCATATCATAACATTTCATGCTTCCAAGTATAACAATTTTCTTCATATACATGTCATACCATAACATATCACATCACACCACAAGATATCATATCATAAACATGTCACTTATCACATATCTCGGTAACATTATTCATATCATTTTCATATCATTTCACAAAATATATATATATCCGTCATTCACATATTGTATCATAATCATATCATGTCAAACACTTCGTGGTCATATCGTTCCTTAACTTGTCACAGCCTTAACATTGTTATATCTATTACAGTCATAACGTTACATGAACGTACTTAGTCATATCATTATAGGAACGTATCCTTACTCTATCAATCTATCATAATCTTATCTCTTTCTACCCACAACCTAATCATATTCTTTTATCAATCTCTTGTATCCATAGCACTTCAATATCTAACCTCACTTTAATGTTTCATGAACGTATCTTACTCCTATTATTACATTACGTTTAGTGCATCCTTCTCGTATTCTATCTCAAACAGATCATTGAACACATCGTACCATAAGTAATTATAATACAATTCATGTATTATAACATACACATATCATATCATAAGCATATCGATCCATAAAAAATTCACACATATCAATATATATATGACACGTTTATAAATATTTTAATTGTCATTTATTTATAAGTAGGATTTTTGAAGTAAAAAAAGAAATAACCAACTTTAGATTTTGTTTATATATAGAGGCTCTTTATTTAAACCGTTTATAAATAACCATTCCTTCTCTCAATAAAGAAGGGGAAAAATAGAAACCAAAACCGAGGGTTTCATCTCACACATTTTCACAAACATGGAAACAATGAAGATCTGCCTCTTTCTCCTCCTCGTCTTCGCCCTCGTTGCTCCGCTCTCCTTTGCCTTCCATGAAACCTCCCACGGTTCATCCCTCGTTGACGATAATTCTGAATATAGCTTCTTTGGTGGAGGCTCCTCCGAAGCCGAAGCCATGACTGAAGATAGTCGCCGACAACTCTTCGAATATGGATTCGCCTATAATAGGGAAGCTCGCAAGAGGTTTTTGACCTACTATGCACTTAGTAAGAATAATATCCCTTGTGGTCGTCGTGGTCACTCCTACTATGATTGCAAGAAGCGTAGAAGGATCAATCCTTATCGTCGTGGTTGTGCTGCCATCACTGGATGTGCTCGATTCACCGATTAAACAAAACTCTCATTGAATTGGATTGTCTTTACTTTTATCATCATGTATTGATCTAATTGGTCTTCTTTCATTTTCATTTTATTTCGGGTGTCTTGCTTTTATTATAATGGATTGATCTTTTTTTTTTTTTTTTTTTTTTTTTTTTTTTTTTTTTTTTT
>NW_019272027.1:1451183-1489599 GCF_002738345.1 Cucurbita maxima
AAAATTTTTTTTTTTTTTTTTTTTTTTTTTTTTTTTTTTTTTTTTTTTTTTTTTTTTTTTTTTTTTTTTTTTGTATTGTAAATCCTAATCATGGTTGTGTCACCATCACCAAATGAGCTCGATGTCATGATTAAGCTCGACTCATCAGTAAATTGAGGTTGTGTCACTATCACCAAATGAGCTCGATGTCATAATTAAGCTCGATGAAAACTCGATTCATGTGTAAATGGAGTTTTGTTGTCTGATTAATTAGATTTGAGTTGTGTTTGAATTGGAAAAAATTAATGATTTACTAATTGATATGTTTTGTGAATATCTTTTGTGAACTCTACAAAATCATTCCCAATTTAATTTTGAAGTATATATTATATTATTCTTGACAAATATGCTTTAAAATTAAGGATATAAATTATATATTGAATGGAGAAATACTTTTCATTTATCGAATACTTAAGACATAGCCATGGACTTAGGTGCAAAATACGAAACCGCCATGGACTTAGGTGCAAAATACGAAACTGTCATGGACTTAGGTGCAAAATATGAAACTGCCATGGACTTAGGTGCAAAATACGAAAATAAATATGACTACCTTATACATTGTCATGGTCTCGAGTTCCGATGTTGAATGCTTTGCCTTAATCTGAAAAAATATAGTGACTTCACTATTGGGGTTAAATACAAGAACGTGCGAATGCAATGACGAGACTTATCGTGCAAGCATACTCTAGGAGCTTCTTAGGCCAGACACCCGTTAGAAGCATACTCTAGGAGCTTCTTAGGCCGGACACCCGTTAGAAGCATACTCTAGGAGCTTCTTAGGCCGGACACCCGTTAGAAGCATACTCTAGGAGCTTCTTAGGCCGGACACCCGTTAGAAGCATACCCTCTGAGCTTCTTAGGTCGGACACCCGTTAGAATTAGTAACCGTCACAACAACATTAGGTTAAACAAATTGATTACAAATTGATCATTCTCAGCATTATGATAATCATAATGATCGTTTTCCTAGTAAATACTATGAGAAGGGTAGGAGTATCCTAGAGCATACAATAATGCATGAGTAAGTACTATGTGAAGGGTAGAGGTATCCTACACCACACAATAAGAGGTCCCAACATTTTTTCCATTTTCATTATCATTTAATACAACCCTGCTCTATCATACCGTTTTTCATATCATTTCACATTTTGTTTATCATATCATTTATCTTATATTTCATGCATACGTTCGGTTGTATTTCATGCTAATTCTTCGTTATGCCAATCACATCATATCATTTAAATTACATGACTATGTCATATCATAACATTTCATGTTTCTAGACATAACAATTTTCATCATTTCATGTTTTTAGACATAAAAATTTTCATCATATAAATATCATACTATAACATATCGCATCACAATGTATCATATCATAAACATGCCACTTATTACATATCTCGTATCATAACATTGTTCATATCATTTTCATATCATATAACAATATATATATATATATATCCACCATTCACATGTTGTATCATAATCATATCATATCATAAACATTTCGTGGTCATATCGTTCTCTAACTTGTCATAGTCTTAACATTTTTATATTTATTATAGTCATAACTTTACAGGAACGTATCCTAACGCTATCATTCTATCAATCTATCATAATCTTATCTCTTTCTACCTATAACCTAACCATATTGTTTTATCGATCTCTCGTATCCATAGCACTTCGATACGTTATTTAACTTTAACGTTTCATGAATGTATCTTACTCCTATCATTACATTATGTTTAGTGCATCCTTCTCGTATCCTACCTCAAACATATCATTGAACACATCGTACCATAAGTAATTATCATACAATTCACGTATTATAACATACATATACCAATATATATGACACGTGCAGAGTCACATGACATGTTTTAACATCAAATATAATCATGTCGATAATCAGGCCACTTACCTGATTAGCTCACACGGGTGTCACCAATTTATCCTAAATTATGTTTTTTATTTATTTTAATTCGGTTAACAATTATATTCTTTATTTTTATTCGATTAATAATTATATTCTTAATTTTTAATTTAAGATTCATTGGGCTATTCTTTTACTATAATTCATATAAAATTATTGACAGCCTAAGTAATTGCAACTATTTAAATTATTCACTGTGATTTTTTAAAACGTTCATTTAATCTCTAATTTAAAATTAAATAATTATAACAAAATTAATATTATTTAATAAAATAAGACATCTTCCAATCACATATCTCTAATGAAATTAAATTTGGTTAAACCTTTTATTTTTTTAATTTGTTTTTGTAGGAAGTAAGAAATTCTAATATTGGTAATTAGGCGTTTTTACCGGAAAAGGAAAGAGTAAAAAAAAGTTGAATCTTTATTTAGACGGTTTATAAATAACCAACTGTATACAGAGTTTTTATCTAAACCGTTTATAAATAACCATTCCTTCCCTCAATAAAAGAAGGGGGAAAAATAGAAACCAAAACCAAGAGTATCATCTCACACATTTTCACAAACATGGAAACAATGAAGATCTGCCTCTTTCTCCTCCTCGTCTTCGCCGTCGTTGCTCCGTTCTCCGTTGCCTTTCATGAAACCTCCTACGATTCATCTCTCGTTGACGATAATTCTAAATATAGCTTCTTTGGTGGAGACTCCTCCGAATCCATGACTGAAGATAGTCGTCGACAACTTTTCCAATATGGATTTGCCTATAATACTGAAGCTCGCAAGAGGTTTTTGACCTACTATGCACTTAGTAAGAATAATATCCCTTGCGGCCGTCGTGGTTCCTCCTACTATGATTGCAAGAAGCGGAGAAGGATTAATCCTTATCGTCGCGGTTGTGCTGCTATCACTGGATGTGCTCGATTCACCGATTAAACAAAGTTTTGATGCTTGTTGAATTGGTTGACCTTGCTTTTATCATATCGGATTGATCTGATTGGTCCCCTTGAATTTTATTTTGGTTATTTTTTTTTTCTTCTTTTATATTGTCTTGTTAAATTGAATTCTCTTATTTTATTATAATGGATTGATCTTATGGGTTTTTAGTTATTTTTTTATTTTAATTTTTTAAATCCATGTTTGGATTGGAAAAGGTTATGTTCTTGGTTTCAATATGCTATTTTTAATCTTCTAATTGTTCTTTCAATGTGAAACTAAATTTAATGAAAAACCATTGTTCATATTTTTTAAAATATTAGCTTTTTCAATGTAAGTTTTAAAAAATATTGTGTAATGTTTTCAATGTAACATAGATAATGATTGGCATACTGCATCATGTCGTTAGATCGACCTCGGACACAACTCTAACAGCATGAAAATGATATTAATATAAATATCCACGAGTATGTGTTACCTAGAGTAACAAAGAAGATGAGCATGAAAATGATATTAATATAAATATCCACGAGTATGTGTTACCTAGAGTAACAAAGAAGATGAACATGAAAATGATATTAATATAAATATCCACGAGTATGTGTTACAACAAAGAAGATGAGACTAGAGGGTTGTGTCAGAAGAGACATTATGATGGATTTAAAAGGACCATGAATATTGTATGTTCATAAGCATACGGCTACTTCCCCTAGAGATGATGAGTACGAACGCGCATAGTATTATGACGATATGATGAGTATGATGATTGCATGACGTTTGTCTTAATATGTTGATGTTTTCCATATTAAGCATGTTATATAATGATGCGTGTCATATTGCATCATGTCGATAGACCGACATAAAACACCACCCTAAGAGCATGAAAATAATATTAATATAAATATCAAACGAGCATTTGTTACTTAATGTAACAAAGAGATGAGACTAGAGGGTTGTGTCAGAAGAGATGATAGGATGGATTTAGAGAGACCTCATGCATAAGCATAGAGATACTTCCCCTAGAGATGATAAGTGCGGACGCGCTTAATATGACATAATGGGGAGCATGACACAATGGGGTTCCACTAGTCTCTAGACGTCATTACCAGAGAGTCCAGGAGGTGTGTGAGCGCCTTGGGAATTCACACTCGCACTTGTGGGTCGTGTGTAGGGAAATAATACACATTCAATTTGTTTGAGACTGAACGCCATCCCTAGATGAGCTAGAGATAGGTCACAAAAGCATGATTGAATAAGGTAAGGCGCCCATGACATCACAAATAGAGAGTGTGACATATAATAAAAAATAATTAAGTATTTAATGAATCTAAAATATTAAAATAATTCCATCGAATTTCTTTAATGAATTTAACTCTAATAAAAAATAATATTCGTTTTTGATAATTCTTCAAAAAGAAAAAAAATTGAAACTCGAATAATTTATTCTTTCGGATGATTCTTCTTAAAAAATTAAATCAAAATTGAAATTTATTTCAACCAAGTTTATCATAAATATCGACCGACCTTCCATGTTTGATCATTCAATATCTTCCCATATTTAAAATAAGTCCAACAAAAAAAAAAAAAAAAATAAAAGAATCAAACATAGAAGGTTTTTAGTCTTTAATTTTGTGTAATAAATTTAAATTTTTTAAATTAAAAAATTAAAAAATTGGGAAATTAAAAATTTAGAATATTTTAAAATAGCAGATTTCAAAGATGCGACTGTCTGTCCCCCACCAATGGCTAAAAGCGTAGTTTTGAAACAGATTCGAAGTTGCAAATATTCTCTGTAATTTCGGGCGTTGTTTTGCCAATCCCATCTCTTCTTCCAAACTTTCCTATTTATATTCACGAATCCCCTTTACTTTCCCTTCACACCCATTTTCCTTTCTGCCCAATCCACCAAACATGGCGATTTCCACCACTTTCTCCTTCTCCATCGTCGCCTTTCTAGCGCTCTTCCTATGTTTTTCCTCATCTTCATTGGCTTCTGATTCATCCAGCTTTTCCATCATCGATGAAAACGCTAAACACCACTTGGATGTCCAAATCGGATCCCCTCACCGCTCCGATGAGGAGGTTGCGGCTCTGTACGAGTCGTGGTTGGTTCACAATGGAAAGGCTTACAACGCTCTTGGCGAGAAGGAGAGACGGTTTGAGATTTTCAAGGATAATCTCAGGTTCATCGATGAACATAACAGGGAATCGCGGAGTTATAAGGTTGGATTGAACCGTTTTGCCGATCTCTCCAACGAGGAGTATCGCGCCATGTTTCTTAGCGGTCGATTGTCCCGAAAGAACCGCCTCTCCGCCACTAAGAGTCGTAGATATGCGATCACGCTTGGCGATGATCTGCCGGATCATGTTGATTGGAGGAAGAAGGGCGCTGTTACGGATGTTAAAGATCAAGGACAGTGTGGTGAGTCTTTTTCCCCCTCCCTTTCTTTGCACCATTTTTGTTGAACTGATCCGATGGAAATGATGATTGAATTACGTGTTTTCCTTTTGTCTTCTCATTTGGTCTTTGAGCTTTTGACTTTTGCACGAAATTTGTTACGAGATCCATATTTATAGGAAACATTTGTCTAAAATAGATTTTTTAGATAACGCTTATAATAATTTGTATCTGTTAAAAACAGCTTGATTTGTTCTCTGATATCTGGTGGATGATTATCGATCACATCAGAAAACTCACTATAAACTTTTCGAGGAAAACTTATTTTCCAAGAAACCTTTTGTCTCATAGGATTGTTTTACTAATAACCTTTCTATTACAGATTTTCATGGATCATTAACGTAACTGGATTATGTTTTGAATGAAGGGAGCTGTTGGGCTTTCTCAACAGTTGCTGCAGTGGAAGGAATAAATCAAATCACCACCGGTGAATTGATCTCTCTGTCGGAGCAGGAGCTTGTAGACTGTGATAGATCATATAACATGGGGTGCAATGGTGGTCTTATGGACTATGCTTTCCAGTTCATCATTGACAATGGTGGAATTGACACTGAGGAAGATTACCCTTACAAGGGCAGAGATGGCACTTGCGATCCCAACCGGGTTCGTCTTGAACTGCTTTGTTTGATTCATTTTTTGTAACCAAAATCCTAATTTGATTTTGTTGGTTGAACAGAGAAATTCTAAAGCTGTAACCATAGATGGATATGAAGATGTTCCTGAGAATGATGAGAGCTCCTTGAAAAAGGCTGTGGCTAATCAACCTGTTAGTGTTGCCATTGAAGCTGGCGGCAGGGCCTTCCAACTTTACCAATCAGTAATTTCTTTAACTTTGAACAACTTCCTCAATGTTGCTTCACAAATCTATGGTTTTAACATCTCTGACTTGGGAAATTTGATCTGTTTTGAATTCTTATTTGAGCATCATATTCTGCTGTGTGTGCGTTGTAAAGACGGACTTGTTTGGAATGCCTTTTCAAGTGAAACCATTTTTAAGCACTTCCTTCGAATCTGTCTTTATGCATCATTCATGGTGTTGTCTCCTGTTTGGGTGTATTTCTCAAGTCCGTGTGTTTTGCTCGTGTTTTAAAGACGTTTTGTGTTTATACATCATTCAGGGCTCTGTGTGTGTGCTTGTGTGTGTTTTTTTTAAGACGATCATAGTTCGATGTGGTGTGCGATTGTTTTGAAGACGATCTATGTTTATGCATCATTTAGGGTGTCTTCAACGGACTTTGTGGAACCGAACTGGATCATGGTGTTGTTGCTGTTGGATATGGCACAGAAGATGGAAAAGATTATTGGATTGTGAGGAATTCATGGGGTAAAAACTGGGGAGAGAATGGTTATATCAAGTTGGAGAGGAATGTGGGCAACATTACCACAGGCAAGTGTGGTATAGCCATAGAGGCTTCATACCCCACCAAGACAGGAAAGAACCCACCAAAACCTGCCCCTTCTCCGCCATCCCCTGTGAGTCCCCCGAATCAATGCGACGAATACTTCTCGTGCCAGGAAGGAACAACCTGTTGCTGTATCTATAAGTATGGAAGTACCTGCTTTGGTTGGGGATGCTGCCCGCTCGAGTCTGCAACCTGTTGCGACGACCATTACAGTTGCTGCCCCCATGAATACCCCATCTGTGACCTTGATGCAGGAACTTGCCTGAAGGTAAGTCAAATGACACAGTTTTTCTAGGCAATGCTCATAATTGAATGTGTAAACTCATCCAAGTTCATGTTATTGCAGAGCAAAGGCAGCACGACCGGAGTCAAACTGCTGAAGCGCGTTCCTGCTAAATATAACAGGGGCTGCGTTCAGAAGCTTGGCAAGATGTCCATTGGTGCTTGAGAGGTCTGAAATTCTTGTCAAAAGAGGACATGGGGATGAGAGTACAGAAAGATAATGACAAGCAAGTTGAAGCTTTTTTACATATACGTTTGCTCTTGTGGAGCTTTTCCTGTTTTTACATTATTGAACTTTGATTTTGTGTTATTACCGCTTCTGCTTTCAAACGTTTCATGATGACTTTGTACATAAAGTTTCTTCCGCTGAAAACTTGCATCAAACTTCATCTCTGATGCTTTGAATATAAATTGTATATTTATGTCAATCTCTTCATGTGGTTGATATATGCTTTCGATCAAATTTGCAATTTAAACTTTTATTATTATTATTTTTACTTCATCAATATTTGTAACCGGAACCGTTTCATCAGAGATTACTTATCAAAATTTGAATCTCTGGCCTCTTGATTGATAGTTGATCGAGATTTGAATCTCTGACCTAACAACATTTGAACAAGATTTGAATGATTTGAATCTTTGCCCTCTCGATAAGATTATCAATATTTGGATCCTTACCCTCTTGATAAGATTTCGTGTCAATATTTGAATCTCTTATATCAGATTTCAGGATCAAATTAAGTTGAATCTCTGATCTCATAATCAAATTACAGGGCAGACGTTAAAATAAAAATTATATTACGATAAAACACAAAAAATGAGAAATTAAAAAAAAAAATAAAGGAGGAAGGAAGAAAAAATGTTGGGACAAATTTGGAATCGAAACTGAAACACGATGGCATTTAAATCGTAACATAAACAAATAAATGCAAGAAAATGTAGTAACTGAAGACCCTAAAAAAGAACGAAGCTATCCCACGGTTAAAATCATCAGTAATCTAATCCAACGGCCTTCATTTCATTATCACTCACATTCTCCTCAACCGTCCGATTCACCGAGTATCGCCAACGCCAAATCGCCACCACACGATGCGTTGACTGGGAGACCATATCTTAAAATGAAATGACCCTTTAACCCATACCTTCAAAGCCACGGCGATTTTCAGTTTCACTGCACCAGCTCCCTCGTCCCCCCTCCCCTCCCACATTCGAAACCCTAAATCCACATCTCTCCTTGAAAATTTTGCACCTGATCACGCTGGGATTGGTCAGCTACCGGTGTTTTTCTGGGTTAGATTCCCGTTCTCTCTGGCTAGGTTCATTTCAGGGTTTTACTTATTTACTTCTTCAGTGTTCTTAATTGGTTGGATCTTGAGATGTTATTGCTTTAATCGATGCCTTCTTTCTTGCCCTGTTCTTTATTTATCTGTGAATTGTATCTTCAATTTTTGTTTATCGCCTGTTTTGGGTTTCTTTTTGAATGAGGGTCTGTTGTGAAATGAATTCTTTCATAGGGAGTGTTATTGCTCTTCGATTATTTTATTGCTTGTTATGTATTTCTTTCTCTTTATTTATTGAGGATCTTCCCTTTCGCACTATCCAAGATGATCGTTTTGAGATGCATCCAATCATTGAGAACTCAAATGTTATAATTATGCTTTATCCTGCAGTTCCTATATTTAGTTTCTTCAGAAGGGGTACTGCTTTTGTGGGGTTCTTGACGCTATCTTCAAATCTGGCATATCTCGACTCACATAATGGATCCAAAATCTACTGATTCCCCACCGTCACCTACTGTTCATTCCTCGGCTACTAAATTTCCAGAAGTACATCCTCAGGCTCCTGCTTCCTCTGGAATGGACAATGTGGCACGTGAGGCACCATCTAAGCTATCTTCTTCTGGCATAACTTCATGGGCTAAGAACTTGAAAATTTCTCAACCACAGTCAGCTTCACCAGATGGCACGACTGAAAATGCTGGGAAGTCAGCGTTTGCTCGTTTTACTAGTGGCTTAGGCTTGAATTTATCTCCAAAATCTGCTGCACCTAATGATTCCCCAGATGCCACTTCTAAACCTGCCCAACCCAGTTTGGTTGGATCAATTACAAGAGGGTTGGTTGACTCTTCAAAGAGTGCTGTAAAGGCTGTTCAAGTTAAAGCGCGTCATGTTGTCTCCCAAAACAAGCGAAGATACCAGGTTTTTGAACCATACAATCAGCTTGTTTCTTATGTGTCCATATTATAAGTTTTTACCGCTAATGATATATGTACATGGTGTTTTTTTTTTGTGCTATAAAAGGATTGAGGTTTACACTTTGTTCGGCAGATCCTAATTAGTTTAGAATCAGTTGTAGGAAACTTTTATGTTTCCAGTCTTTGTGGATACGTGTTGTGGTTGCATAACGTTGTCTTTAGTTGCATCTTGGCATGTTTAATTTCTTGATGCAAGAAGAAAATACAATTTTTGGACCTCAAGCAGCAGTTATTACTGTTGGAATAAGACCAGCTGTTATATGAGTAATAGCATTTATCGAACCAGTATGTGTAATCTGCAGACATTTTAGTACGTACATTATGTCTCATTTTTCTGTTTTTTTGATAAGTTAATATGGGTAACGGAAAAAACAGATGTATGTTTGTTTGCCATACCAAATTTGATATAATATGTGGAGATTACTATTCAGTGCTGGTTACATTATTCCCTGCATCTTTTATGTGTTTGCTCTTATTTATTAGGGTTATATGGTTGCTCTTTTTCCAGGAAGGTGGATTTGATTTGGACATGACTTATATTACTGAAAATATCATTGCAATGGGTTTCCCTGCGGGTGACATGAGCTCAGGGTTTTTCGGATATGTTGAGGTTATTTGATGTTACCCATGTTGTATGACTTGATTAGATTATTTTCTATATAAATGATATTATAATATTTTTGTGTTCCGGTGCAGGGTTTCTACAGAAACCATATGGAAGAAGTCATTAAGTTCTTTGAAACACATCACAAGGTATGGATGGATCTGTTCCTGCTATGCATTCACACCGTTTTTAATTTTCTCAAAGATACATATTTTTACTATTTAGCATTTGGATTCCTTTGTCAAATGACCATCTTACCATGGTTGACCTGCATTGCAGTTTTGTGCTTTCATTTTTTCATGTTTTGTGTTCTCATTTTTATCTTCAGGGAAAATACAAAGTATACAATCTTTGTTCCGAGAGGCTATATGATGCGTCATTATTTGAAGGAAAGGTTTGTGATAATCTCTTATTATCATTGATTTTCTGAGTTTTATAGGTGTTGGATAATGTCACAAATTCTTTTAACAATGAAACTTTGTGAAGCATACAAGCAGTAAGTTTCGGTATGTTGAAATGAAAACTACCAATTGGAGTTCCGCTAGGGTTCTCAACCCTAAAAGCCTGTTCCCTTGATCGTAGAAATTTTAATACTATGAATAAATTTGTGTTTTTTTACTTTAACGAATATTATGTAGTTTATAAGCTGCATGCTGGTTCAGCCAGTTAGTTTTTTTTGTCCTACGTAAGATTTTGAGATCATTCTAATTGACACTTTCAAGCATGGTTTTTCTTTAGATTATTTGTTTTTTTCCAGACTAGATAGGAGAAAGCTTGACATGTATACTATTTTCGGAACTTTCTTCAGGTGGCTTGTTTTCCTTTTGATGACCATAACTGTCCCCCTGTTCAATTGATAATATCATTTTGCCAAAGTGCGTATTCATGGTTGAAGGATGATATCGAAAATGTTGTGGTTGTGCATTGCAAGGCAGGAATGGCCCGGACAGGCTTGATGATTTCCAGTCTTCTTCTATTTCTGAAGGTTTGGATTTGTTGTCTATATCTGAAAATTTGAGGAAGTTATGAAAGATGTTCCTTAATTATGTTGTTTTTTCTTGATTTTCACCTGCCTACATCTTTGGCAGTTCTTTCCAACAGCTGAAGAATCTATTGAATACTACAACCAGAGAAGGTGTTTCGATGGCAAAGGCCTGGTCTTACCAAGTCAGATTGTAAGTGAAAATTTCCTTGAGGATTTTGTATCTAGTCTTTTCATTTGTCAAAAGCTTCTAAAATAGTATCTACTTCTATCTTTCTAGAGGTATGTCAAATATTTTGAGCGTGTTTTAACCTACTTCAATGGAGAAAATCCTCCTGGCCGCAGGTATTATTCTTTCCATATGACTCTAATATCCTTCCTAGTTCTCAATTACTAGTATTCCCTTACAGTTATCATGTTCACTTTAAATTTTCTGCAGTTGTGTACTTAGAGGGTTTCGTCTCCACAGATGTCCATATTGGATCAGGCCTTCCATTACTGTATCTGACCATAATGGTATATCTCCTAATTCTCTGTTCAGCCAAGGAGTTCTATTCCGATTATTAATATATGGTGTAATGCTTGTCCTCAACTTTGTTTTCTTTTCTCTTTTTTGCGATCGTTGTCACTTTTATGTTTTTTTTATGATTTTAAGTCATCTTTAAGCGTAGCTTGCAACAATGACCGGGCTTTAGAACATCTGAGTACTGATACTGCTAATAGTTTTCTCTAATTATTTCCCTAATTGGCAGGTGTTCTGTTCTCCACTAAAACACATCAAAGAACCAAGAATCTGTCGGTATGTATTTGATTATTTTATATAGTAGGGGGAACTTTGAATAACCTCCAGTTATGAATCTAGTTCATGATTATTGATATTATCGGTCAAAGATTTTCTAGGTCTGTCTAGCATCCAAGTTCTATATTTCGAAATTGAGATATTCATAGAATTCCTACAACTTCTTGCTTGGAACAATATTTTAAACAGACGTATAGCTTGAGGCAAATCTGAAACCTGTACTTCTAGGCTTTTGCTTCATTTTTGTTCATAAGAGGTTCACTCTCCATGAGAGTAGAGCACTGAGACTTGGAGTTTGTGCCTCGTGTTGTAAAATAACAAACGTCATTTTATTGTACATTCTTGTTTTCTTAGAAATAAAAGACTGCTAATCTATTTTATAGTAGTGTAATGGTGTTACAGTAGGTTAGCCTAACATTAGAAAAACATTGAAGACTACGATCAAAGAATAAGACCACTTATTAGTGATCCTCGTAATGAAGATGATGAAAATGGCAGTTAATAATATCTAATAGTTTCACTAACGTAGTTTCTATCTTTAGCCAGAAGATTTTTGGTTTACTGCTCCAAAAAAGGGGATAATGGTATTCGCCTTACCCGGGGAGCCTGGTCTAGCTGAGTTGTGCGGGGACTTCAAGGTTCATTTCCATGATCGCCAAGGAGATTTCTATTGGTATATGATCTGAAACCTAATCCAATGCTCTGCTTCTTTGGTTTCATTTAGTGGTGTGCAAGGAAATCAGTTGATTTTACCTGGTCCGTTTTATTTTCAGTTGGCTAAACACAACCATGACCGAAAATCGGAAAATGCTCTACACTAATGATCTTGATGGGTTCGACAAGGTGAGTTCCGAAGATTATGTTTTCTCATGTAATATGATGATCAAGTGGAACTCTATGCATTTAGAACCTTCTGTTTTCTTCTCCATTTCCGAACCTTCTTCCAATGTTACACTTCTTAGGAGTCGTTACTTGTTTAACATTCTGAAAGATCTCTATTTGGTTTTCTGTAGAGAAAACTGCCTTCCCCTGGATTTCAGGTGGAGGTTGTTCTAGTAGATATGTTGCCGAACGTGGACAATACGACCAAGAAATCAGATGAAAGCTCGGGCTCGAAATCTTCTGCAGTTGATGGGAGTGAAGTTTCTGATAACCAAAACAGAAAATCAGTAACTAATGAGAAAGATGATGTATTTTCTGACAGTGAATCAGAAGATGGTTCTGCAAAGAGCAAGGATGGAGCATCAGGTTCAGGGTCTGAAGCATCAGCTGTCAAGACGACATCTAAATCTCAAACGAGTGCGACTTCATCCGACGATGCTGCGAGTTTATCACATGCGACAAAGCAAGTTTCCCTGGGAGATGGTGGAGCTAAACAGGCTGCTCCAGCAGCCAGTGACCGAAAAGGCGATGGAGTCAAAAGATCTGATTCCCTCTCAGAAATTCCAAATTCAGAAAGTGAATTCAAGGCAATGGCTGCTGATGCTTCTGTTTTCACATTTGGGGACGACGAAGACTACGAGAGTGAGTAAACGAGGTGGTGTTGTTGTTGGGTATTGTTCGCCCTGAGCCACGGCCATCCTCTGTACATAAAGACCGTGCTGCAGGTGAAGCTTTAAGATTCATTCATTTGGGTTGTAAATTCGAAGTCTCTCAGTATCTGGTTTATTATTGAATTGATATAGCATGAAACTGGAAAGCATGTGAAAAAAACAAAAGTTATTTTCTTTTGAAGATGATACTGTTCTATGAAGTTCAATAAAGCTCAGTGCAGAAGACTGCTTGACCTTGTTTGTTTCAGTCTTTTTGGCTTGTAATTTGCTAAATCATCTCGTCTTATCTTGTAGTGTGCTTTTGGCCATGTGGATCTCAGACAAACAAAATAAAGATTAATTGTTTTAGCTATTTGTTCTTTGCTAGGCAATTTTTATGGGTGATGTTTTATAAGGTATGTATACTAACTAACTCTATGGCTATTTTGGATTTTTAAGAAAGAAATACTTGTAGTTATCGACTCGGATACGGCTATAATTATGCATGAGAAATGGGTTAGCTAAGCCTTGAATTATGATTTAATGACGGTTTATCTCAACGCATGTTTTAGGACTTTCGCTAGGTAAAATTTGACTTTGATTGATTTGAATGCTTTGTTAGGATTATGACATTTTAGGATTGACCACACTTTCGGTTTGCATGTATGATGTGTGGATATGTATGATTTATAATTTAATACCAATTTTACCTCTAGAAGGATGTTAGGAGGTTGGAATACCTATGTCTGCCCCGATTTATGTATGGACTAGATACTATGTTAGGAGGTTGGAATACCTATGTCTGACCCTAAACCGCACCTCGACCCGCGCCTCAACCCGAGAGTTAAGTTGTGACGTGCCTCACTCCTGCTGTGCCATGTGTCAACCTGCAGCAAAAATAAGCCCTCGGCTTCACGGCTCGGCTCGGGTTCTCAAATTTTAGCCCAATTTTCACTGTTACGGCCCTCCCAAACTTGTTTTTAACCCTAGTTAAGGTAACCGAGGTCGTTTTAATGCTGTATTTCACAAATTTCGAATGGAATTGTTATTAAATTGTGAAAAATTAACGAAATATGTCGAACGATCTAATAGGAAACGAACCCCAACGACATTTGGAGTAGCTTTCAAGGAATGATAACGTTTATTAAATTAGGGAGAATGCCGTCTATGGCCAACCATATAAGTGACCTTACTATAGGATAGGCTAGATACTTGTTTGTTGTATGATGTCACGTGCCTACGGACATGTGTTATGTACGGTTTATAATTATGACTTATGATGTATGAATTACGACGTGTGAGCTATATGATGATGTATGAGTTACGACGTATGAGCTATATGATGATGTATGATGATGTTTTATGGTGCTTATAATGTATTTGACGATGTATGATGACAATGCATGACGATGACGTGTTATGGTGATTTGGTGTATTTGTAGATGTATAATGATGATGTATGATAATTACGAAGCATGATGATCCCTTAGTATGACGTTGTTTCCATATTAAGTTAAGATGCATATTATGAATGCCATATTGCATTTTGTCGAGAAATCGACCTAGGGCACAACCCTATAAAAGATTAATGATGATGTTTAGACGGATAGTTAACGCGCATGTATTACTAATAGTAATACAAGATGAGACTAGGGTTATGTCATCAAGACGGTTCAAAGAAGAGAAATTAGAGGGACCTCATGCATTTTTGTATATAATTAAGCATTGGGACACTTGCCCTTTTATGATGATGAGTACAGACGCGTACGCTATGATGATGATAGTGATCATGTTGAGCATGACACTCAGGGGTTTGCTGACCTCTAGACATTGCTACAGATAGTTAGATCGATGATGATGGGCTCAAGTGGGGTGTGAACTGCCTGGAAATTCACACTTGCACATGTGGATCGTGTGTAGAGAAGTATTATACATCCAAGTTATTCTCAAATGGATGCCACCCCTAGAATGTTTTAATAATAGGTCCATAGAGCATTATTGAATGTATTTGCATTTTTACGACCCCTATAGTGGGTTCACTTAATAAGTATTCTTTGAAATACTCAGGTCGTGTGTTATATCATTTTTTAATGTAAAGGTAAGACACTCATGTACGGTTGACGGTGACATCACAAAGTAAAGACCCTGGCTTGCATAGGATAGAAGCATACTTAAATTCCTAGACTTAAGTTAGAATAGATTGTTTTACATTTCATATTTTTAAATTCTTTCGGTGCCGTTTTTAATTTCATTTTTGAATGATGTGTTAAACAACCTAATTCCATTTTTGAATTACGCATATGATCTTAGACTAAGATGACAGTAACAACTTTAGGCAGCTAAAATCTAGGGTTGTTATCGTTGGTATCAGAGCTCTAGATTATAGACCTTGTAGACTAGCCTACGATGTCGGCTTGAAATATCTTATGGTCCTAATGTCGATGCCCCGTCAGTGTCAGGTATGCCTTGCCTAAGATAAAATAAAGAAATGCTTTTAAAATCACATGCATTTTACTTTACGATATTACTTAACATGATGTAATAATCTTGTATATTCAATTCAAAATACGAGGTTGATTGTAGCAGGCTGATTAAAGTATTATAGCAATATCATGCATTTTATCCTTACATTTTTTTTCGAAATTTTAACTTTATCTATTAATTATTGTGAGCGAAATATATCATTTTTTAATAATTAATTAAAAACATAGCAATTTCTTACCAAAATAATAATAATAAATAAATAAATAAATAAATAAATAATAATAATAATAATAACATATTCGTCCCAATATTTTAGATAAATGATAATAAAATTTCAATTATCTTAATCATATATTAAAAAAAAATTACATAAATAAACTAAGATGACATTTAAATATAATTTAAGAAATAAATATAAGCATAAGAACTTTCTAATTGAGAAAGAGAGATGCAGAGGGGGAAAGGTCCCTCGAATGGCGGCTATATAGACACGAGAGGAGACTCAGGCAGGGCCGCAACTTCCTTCTTCGATGCCCAACGATTTCTTGGGTCTCTTCATCTCTGTTTCCTCCAAGAACCCAGCACGCGCCTCGAACTCCGTCTTCTATTTCTTATATTCAATGTAAAATCCTCTGTTTTCCTTTAATTACCGTCTTCTATATATCTCGATTATTTGTTGGTTTTGTGAAAAGGGAGCTTCTGGAATACGATTTGATTGTTCATTGTTTTGTAGGTTTCAAGAATCTTGTGAATATTCTATTCTGTTCTGTGAATTTGATTCGTTTTTTGGTTTTGTTTCGTGGGTCGAAGAAACAGAACAATTTAGGGCGAAGTCGACTTTAGAAAATCCCGCTCCATTATCTTTTGTTGATTCTTCTATGTCGATATATTCCATTCAGGGTCAAGCTCTTGAAGTCATCGGTATGTCTGTTTAGTTCTGTTTCTTAAAATTGTGTATGATTATTGATCAATCTTTCCCTCCAAAATGAAATATGAAGTTGATTTCGTTTGTTTATGTTATTTTGGGTCAGTTATTGGATGCACAAAGTTGAAAGATACGGAATGGATTTCAAGGCAGGATTCGTATGTGTGCCTTGAATATGGTAGCACCAATTTCCGCACGACCACTTGTACAGGTTATGTTTAGGATTTCCCTTGTTGGTTGTGTTTAATTTGGTTAGATCTAAGAAGATGAACATGAACTGAATGTGAATTTGATTGGCATTGTATGTATAGATGGTGGCAGAAATCCTATATTCCAAGAGAAATTTGTGTTCTCTCTAATTGAAGGGATTAGAGAGATTAATGTTACTGTTTGGAATAGCAATACAGTTACTTATGATGACTTCATTGGCAATGGAAAGTAAGATTTATGTTCTTTCTTCCTTTTTGTTTGAACTTGTGTTCGTGTTTTCCATTTGAGTGTTGAGTTTTGAATGTTCTGTTTTGTAGAATTCAACTGGCTAAGGTTCTAGCAGAAGGTTATGATGATAGCACATGGTCACTTCAAACAAAAACTGGCAGGTATGATATGGCTTTGAATTTGTTTGATATAATTTTCCCTGAAGCTTTTACTTGCTAGCGAATTACTGTTCTTTCAGGGATTTTCCATGTTTTCAAGGTTAGGATGTTAGTATAGCTATTGAGTTCGGTTTAGCCATCACCCCTTCTTGTGACCTGCCTTCCTATCTTACAGAGAAATTTCTCCCATATAAGCTAATATTTTCCTACGTGAGGGTGAATGTGTGACTCAATAAATGTGAGATCCCACATTGATTAGAGAGGGGAACGAGTTTCAGCGAGGACGTTGGGCCTTGAAGGAGGTGGGTTGTGAGATCCCACTTCGGTTGGAGAGGAGAACAAAACATTCTTTACAAGGGTGTAGAAACCTCTCCTTAGCAGACGCGTTTTAAAAACTTTGAGAGGAAGGTCGAAAGGGAAAGTTAATAGAGGACAATATATGTTAGTGGTGAGCTTAGGCTGTTACAAATGATATCAGAGCCAGACACTGGGCGATGTGCTAGCGAGGAGGCTAAGTCCCGAAGGGGTGGACACAAGGCGGTGTGCCAACAAGGATGCTGGGCTCCAAAGGGGGTGGATTGGGGGGTCCTATATCGTTTGGAGAAGGGAATGAGTAAGCGAGAACGTTGATCCTGAAAGGGATGGATTGTGAGATCCCACTTCGGTTGGAGAGGGGAGTAAAGGATTTTTTATAAGGGTGTGGAAACCTCTCCCTAGCAGGCATGTTTTAAAAACTTTGAGAGGAAGTTCGAAAGGGAAAACTCAAAGAGGACAATATCTACTAATGGTGGGGTTGTGCTGTTACAAATGGTATCAGAGCTAGACACTGGGTGATGTGTCAGCGAGGAGGCTGAGCTTTGAAGGGGGGTGGTGTGCCAACAGGACATTGGGCCCCAAAGGGGAGTGGATTGGGGATTCCCATGTCGATTGAAAAATGGAACGAGTGCCAGCAAAGACGTTGGGCCTCGAAGGGGGTGGATTAGGTTGGAGAGAGGAACAAAACATTCTTTATAAGGGTGTGGAAATCTCTCCTTAGCGTCTGTTTTAAAAACCGTGAGGGGAAGCTCGAAAAGGAAAGTTCAATAAAGACAATATCTGCTAGCGGTGAGCTTGGGCTTTTACAATAACCTTCATTTGACTATGAATCCGCGACGGTTTTGATTTCTTTTCATTTTGGTTCATTTAGAATGAAAATCGACTTTCTTTATCAACTTGAAGAGTTGGCCTACACAGCACAGTGCGGACTTCTTTTCGAGATTCACATTGCATTTCTTCTATGTTCTTGTCAAACGCAATTTGAACTAAAAGCGATCGTTGTTATTCATGATTTGTCTGGATCATTTGTTCGTTTTCGTTATTATTCTTTTTGATATCTCACCGAGCAGAACGAAAAACGTCATTTCCCATGAATCCATAATCAAAAACTTTAACATTCACTTTCACCTTATTGTAGACATGCTGGGGAAGTACGATTGATTCTTCATTTTGCAACTGCCGATGTAAGTGATATTTGTATTATGCCTTTAGTTACTGGTCAAAAACAATCCATTACTGATAGTATAAGATTCCCACCTATCTGTTTTGGTTGTAGAGACTACCAGCAAATTTTGCACCGTCGGCACCGCCCTTTCACGCGCCTCCGCCATCCCAACTTGCCATGTACGCCACAATGCCATCGGCACACCCTACAGCCTACCCTCATCCTCCTACACCCTATGCATTTTCATCTCCCTTTCCTTCTTACCCACCCAACAATGGAGCATATCAAACATCCATGTATTCCTCCCCGTTTCCATCGGGGTATCCTCCGTCGTCATACCCGCCGCCTTCCTCGGCTTATCCTCCCGCTCCATACCCACTGCATCCACAAGCCTCACCCTTCTATCCTCCAGGTACGTTTACGTCTAATTCAACATTTTAAAAGCTCTGTTAAATGGAATCATAATGCAACTAAAACTTGCTTCTGTGTGTGTGTGTGTGTTGTTGTCTCAGGCCCTTATCCTGGAGTTTATCCCCCACCACAGTATTGAAATCTCAAGGTTGGCTCTCAATGATCTTTCCATAAGTTGTATAGAAACTTCTGCTAATATATTTATATATATTTGTAGATTTTTTGACCCGTGGTTTTGGTCGTGAAATCGAATAATTTGGATACCACTTTTTCTTAGGAGATGAGAGTGTTAGATGAACACGACTCTCCACAATGGTATGATAGTCCACTTCGAGTATAAGCTTTCATTGCTTTGCTATGGACTTCCCCAAAAGGCTACTAATGAAGATTGTATTCATTGATTATAAACCTATGATCATTTCTTAAATTAGCCAAGGTGGAACTTTCATCCAACCGAGAGAATCTTGAGTATTTTGGATGATTTAGTTCTTGATGAAGTAGAGCAACATACCCCGATCATTCTTGATATCACTCGGCAACGAGGCCGTGATTCTTGTTGTTAACAACTTATACTCATGCACACATACTTCTTTCTCTATTGATTTCTTTTTAGTTCAAAAATGGAAGCTAACGATTGAACTATGAATCTTATAATAATTGATGTATTATTCATTGAATTAGTTCTCTTTTTTCTTTCTTTTTTTTTTTTTCGATGAGACCACGTATAGATATCTCAATTGAATTTTAATAAGTCAGTGTGGAATAGTATAAAATGAACTAATTATGGTCACTCATAATTCTCAATATAGACTGAATCGATAGTACCACATTTAACGAATACCCATGAACAATTATGTAACGACCCAGATCCACCGCTAGCAGATATTGTCCTCTTTAGACAATGGTATAAGAGCTAGACATTGGATAATGTGTCAGTCTTCTCACTGTTCCTCAAAGGGGTAGACACGAGGCGGTGTGCCAGTAAAGACACTGGCCCCAAAGAGGTGGATTTGAGGGCAGTCTCACATCGATTGGAAGAAGGAAAGAGTGCTAGCGTAGATCTGGGTCGTTACAAATTAAATGTGATATTAATACTTTTAACTCTTTAAATTATTTTTTATCGTTAATATGTAGACATAAATCATTTGTTATACTCCTCATAGGTCATTTCTCTCTTCGATTTTGTTTCTCGTCTACTTCAATCGATAGCTCAACAATTCCTCGTTTCTCATCTTTTTTTTCTCCCGGATAAAAGTTGGGAATAATTTTTATTAATTTAAGCGGTAATATAACAAACTTTTATTATTCCATGAACAAGCATATATGGTCTTACTTCTCAACGTTATTAAACTAATTTTATTATTATTTAATCTATTTATACCCTAAAAATACCCTAAAAATAAAATATGAGACATTATTTAGAGTACAGACACCTTACCATTATTTTTTTCCAAATAAATAAATAAATAAATCAGAATCTCTGAGTCTGTAATTAATTACAACATTCCAACACATAATTGACAACCTTATAATAATTGAAAATTAATTAAGCCCACCAATAATCTCTCTTCATATTCCTTTCCATTAGCTTCACTCCAATAACTTCAATTTAAACCACACTTTTTTGGGTCTCTTTTTATGCATATAAATAATATCATTCTTAATCTCATTTCTTAATTTGATATCAACCCGATCATTGACCCCAAATTGCCTTTTAATTTCTCTCTAACCGACACGTTTTAAAATTTTCACAACCAATCATACATAACCATGCTCAATTACTACTAGTTCTGATACCAATACGTCATGTTAAAGGAGAAAAAAGCTCGAGAATTGTAGTGTCATACGAGCATTTATTCAGTATGATAATAGCGTTTTGAACAAATTTAACCAATCGATCGACTAATTTCAATAAAAGAATAAAAGCATTAGAGTTTAAGATAAGAATTTCACTTTAAATAAAATCATTGTTTTTTAAGTTTAATGCAAAACGATACTTATATGTTTTTATTATGGGAGAAGCGTTTTTTTACCCTTTAAAAATTCAACCACAAACACTAAAAAGAATACATTTAACCATCAATAAATACAGTAAAAAACATGTCAAATGTAAATACAATAAATTATGAGATGGTGAAAGAAATATTTGAATGAATTAAAAAAAGAGTCCTTGAATGTCAAAGCAAGCTCAGAGCAGAGAACTTATCGCATATCTACGTACACATAAAAAAGATCTTCATATCTATCACCTTTTTCTTTGACCCTTTTTTAACCCTCCAATTATAGGAGATGGAACTACTCCAATCATTAACCCTAAACCCCAACTCTAACAATTAATCCTCGCTACATTTTAGAGTGAGCGACCTCGACCTCGAACCCATTCGATCTCTAAAATCTTATACATATAGTCATAATCATACATAACTTATATTTATATGGTGCGTTCGTGTAGATCGTATCATATGCTAGCAAGGAGATATCCTACTATATGTGTCACATACATGTAGGGTATGACATTAGTAGATCATATCATATATGCACCGATTGACCCCACCATATGTGTCATGAACATGTAGGACATGATCCTAATAGACTATATTTTATTCATATAGGGAGTGTTCCTATAATGTGGGTCATAACATGTAGGACACGACTCCATAGATCATATCGTATACATGCATGTCATAAACATGTAGAGCACGACCCCAATAGAACATATTGTTGAGGATTGCTGGGAGAGGAGTCTCACATCGAATAATAAGAGTTTGATCATGAGTTTATAAGTAAAGAATACACCTCCTCTGAGTTGAGTATGAGGCATTTTGGGAAACCAAAAACAAAGTAATGAGAGTTTGTAGTGACCCTGACATCTGTGTAGATAGTTCACTATTAAAAATTGAGTGACCCCTTGAAATATTTCCTCAAAGTAGATGACAAGTTTTAAATCTTAACGCAGGCAAGGCATATCTTGTTGAATCTGTTTTTTATCACATTGCGTATAACGGGAATCGAACCCTCTCTCTGAGCTGGCGAACGTATGGAGAATGTTTGAGATACTTCGATCCAGCAACTTTTTAGGAGTTGGTTTTGGCTTGCCTGTTTCTCTAATAATCAAGTACTTTATGTTAAAGATCCTTCCTTCAACTAGTGTGCATGAGTGCACTTCTGTTTTCTCCAAACTACGTTCATTCATCATAACGATTAGGTTCATTGACATGCTAGGACGGTTATAGTAATATTCATGTTAAGCTATAGCACATTTTTCCAAAGAAATTTGAGAAAAACTTCATACTAGAATCAGTCTAAATCGACTCAAAATTTGAGAAAAATATAGGTAATACGGTCAAATTAAACCAAACAAGTTGGATCAGACTAAACTGTTTCTTCCACACTTGGAAATGCTGATCGTACAACCAACCCCTACAATGTTAGTGGAGTATAAGATCTCATGACTTTACTTTTGGCTTCACCGAGATACTACCTCATATCAATAGAGATAGTATCATTTACTTATACACTCATAATATTTCTCTTAATTAGCCAATATAAGATTTCAAATACAACTTTTGGTCATCCTCTACATCTAGAAGCGAGGTCGGTCTAGACACTACTAATGTACCAACAACAGTAGATAATGATGAATTTGTGACACAGAACAGAACTGATAGAAACAACATACAGTTAAAAGACAGGAGATAACAACCACGAAATTTCATTTCCTTTAAATTTTTCTTAATTATCCCATCTTCAGGATTGCTCTCATTCGTACACAGTCTCGATTCATTTCATGTCCACCAACTTCTGACTTTATTCATCCCGAACCACATCTTATTTAAGAAATACTTTCTGATAGATACTCAAACCACGAATACTGGATTAATTTTTCTTATAATTATAGTCTTAAAATTTTTAAGAAATAAGTATTATTATGAACTTAATATCCATTTATATATTTGTCGGTATATTATTATTATACATATTTTTTGAACTACAGACCTTTATTAAACTTTTAACTTTAGAATTAAATTAAAATTTAAATATTTAAAACTAAAATAATTATTTCTTTAGTGTTTAAAATTTTAAATTAAGAGACCAAAATAATTATTTTAGAATTTTAAATAAAATTTAAGCTGACTTTTGAATCAAAATGATTATTTTCCCTTTCGAGAAATTCAAAAACGAAAAATAAAAAAATAAAATAAAATAAAATAAAAAGAAAGAAAAGAGAGCTGGGATTAGGGAAAGATAATTGAAAATGGTGCCACGTGTACGACTTTCGCTGTTAGAAAAGTCAGCCCGTTTCTCGTTTCCTACTTTCTCCACTCTCTCTTCCTGCGCGTGCATGTCACTCTCTTCCCTCCCCTCCATTATTTCAAATTCATTTTCAAATAAAAATAGGAACCACCACATGTGTGGGGCCCTTTCAGGAAAAATAAATCTAAAAAGAAATACTTTTTTAAAAATAATCCTAAATTTATGATTGGTTGGAAAAATGGAAAGTTTTCTTCCCAAACTTTCCCATCTTATTATTAATTATTTATTATTTAAGAATGTCTTAGGTATAAAAAATAAAAAATATTATTTAACTTAATTATATGTACCATAATACTAAAAATTTATTAAAAAAAATTATTTTAAATTTATGTTTTTCTTCATATGGGTCAAAATTAAAAAAAAAAAAAAAAACCTTCATACCTACGACGACATCAATTAGCCATGATAATTCCCTAAATTAGCCGATGTGGGACTTTTATCATCCAACATATACGACTTAGAAATAAATGATAGCATATCTACCCATATGATGATATTTATATGTATTATATAATACAAACTTAGATATATGTATATGTTCGAGCGTTCACACATGAATTTATATCTTTGACTTATTGACCAAGATAAATATCTTTACTCGTTAGACCTATGCTCAGGCTCGTACATACCTAGTCATTTTCCTATCAAATTTGTCTCTCGAATTTGTTTAATATTTTATTTGATATTATATTACCTTTATTTAAACCAAGTTACTTCAAGATCTAAGCAGAATCAAAACTTGTTTTTTAGAATAAAATTAAATTCAAATTATATAACAATGTTACCAATTTGTCAACCATATTATAAAATCTAATTTCATCCCTCGACATTGTCTTATGTCCAAGATCCAACTAAAATTTCATGTCGGTTAGGACCGAAAAGAGGTGGGCTCATAGTGTTAGACTTTTTAGCTAAAGTTTAAAAAAATAATTCATTCTTATATTTAGCTCAAAATTATCAACATGATATAACTAAAGAAAATATAAAAGATTAATTGTATAATAAGTATTAAATTTGTGATTTTAAAATGGTTAAATTAATAAAAATATATTATCTTTAAAATATTCAACTTTTAAAAGTTTTCAATATATTACATAATTTCATGAGAGATTTACTCATAAGTAGATGAGTAGCTACAAGTTTAAGTAAGTATACGTTTTGGAGGAAAAGAACGGGTGTTAGAGTCACAACAAGAAAGATCTTGTGGAAGAACTTCTACGTTGATAGAATATATCAAAGACAGTTTTTACAAACGAGGAGTTCCTCTCGTATTAAATGTTTTCTTTTAATTTTTAATAACAAATTAGTTCCCAATGCTTTCATTCCCTCCATGCAGATACCACATTTTGGTTTTCCTTCAATTCATTTGGACCAATCCGATCCATTCGATTTGATTAATCTAATCCAGTTTAGTTCGATTGGTTTTATTAGTTTTTCGAGTGGATTTAAGCATACTATGTCAGAATTTAGTGTCTGATTGCTAATTTGAATTAATTAAGAGGTTCATAATCGGTTAATATTTGGATAATATATTAGTTATGAAATATATCTTAATATTCGTAATCAGTTAATATTTTTTATTTGATTAGTAGTATATTTTATTTTATTCTCCAGATTTAGTTAGTTTATATTTTTCTTATTTATATGTATTAGTTGGTAGCTTGTATCTTATTTAAAAGTTGTGAATAACGATGAAGATTGAACATTCCATCCCAATTATATTTCTCATTCTTAACTCTATTGTTTGCTTGAGTAATAATATTTTCAGATCTATTCACACTCTTGAGTGGTAGATATTGTATTAGTTGGTATCAAAGCCAAATTGGTAACCTAGGGTTTGATATTATTACTCAACGAGATGGTGAAGGTGCTTCTATGGGTATAGCTATGGAAAAGCTTGTTGCAATAATTATAATTATTAGAAGTTATGTATGGAAGCTTATCTACAGGGGCACGATTTGTGAGATTTAATTGGAGGGGATGATATAGAAATTCCCGCAGATACCCTACAAAATGCTGAATTACGCCGAAAACGGAAGATCAAATGTGGAAAAACCTTATTTACCTTGCGAACTTTGATTAGCAAGGAATATATTGATCATGTTCGTGATTTAAAGTCACCAAAGCGAGTGGGGGAAACACTTCAAAAGCTGTTCACTAAGAAAAATACATCTCGATTGCAATTTTTCTAGAGAATGAACTAGCTGGGGTAACTCAAGGTAATTTTTATGTTCGAAGAATATTTCTTGAGAGTGAAAAATCTGTGTTCTGAAATTTCAGAATTAGATGTTGAGGAGCCAGTGAGTGATGCTCGATTACAACGTTATTTTATTCATGGATTACGAAAAGACTTTATGCCATTTGTTTCCTTAATACAAGTGTGGGTAAATCAGACTACAATTATTGAATTGGAGAATTTGCTTTCTAATCAGGAAGCTTTGATTAAGCAAATCACTAGTAGCAGCGAGCTTTCTCCAAAGTCAGAAGATGTGTTGTATGTCAAAGATCAAAGGAGACAAAATTTTCATTCAGAGCCTTCATCAAGCAATGAGAATCAATTCAGGAGTGAGGAGTCATCAAAGAAGCTATTTAAAGTTGGTTACAAGTGTGGAAAATCTGTCATTTCAAACGAGATTGTCGGGTGAAAGTGGTGTGTGATCGTGGAAAGCCAGGTCATATTAAGTGAAATTGTCGAATCAAATGCACGGATCAAAAGAAAATGCTGTACATGAAAATAAAAATTGTAGTAAAAAGCAAAGCACCGTTGCTTTGTCAAGTTGTGAAGCATAATATGTAGCTGCTACAATGGCTACGAATGTTTGTGGCTCAGGAGGCTTATTCAAGAAATGGTGACCACTGTCAATCAACCAATTCAAATTAATTATGATAATGAAAGTGCAATAAAACTTGTGGAAAATCCGTTGTTTCATGCTCGTTCAAAACATATTGAAACTCATTATCATTTTGTTCGAAAGAAAGTGTTATCGCAGGATGTTGAATTGCAAAAAATACATACTAATGAGCAAGTTGAAAGACATATTTACTAAGACACTTGTTTGAAATTTTTTTTGAAGGTTCTACATAATATCGTAATAGCAAGATGAGGAACATGAGCAATCCTCTTATGATTATACAATATGAAAATTATTAGAAGATCACCGGTTAATCTTCTGTGGCAAAGTGTTTCGATTAACAGAGTTCACATTTTATGTTTGAGTAGTTAGTAGATATAAGGTCGTACTCTAAATGTATATGATATGCAGTGTCATCCAATTATTAACCTCTAACAGTGAACTTGTCTAAATTGACAAGGATTTACGTAAGAATGAAGTAGTTCTGATAAAATAAATCGATCTTTCTTCATTGTCAGTTAGTAGCAGTCTATTGACTAAATATTCAAAAGGCGAATTTTTACGTTTATATATGCAACTAGCTAACATTTCCCCAATTATTATTTGGTTTTTGAAAATTGTGTTTTTTTTATTAACTATTTGTTACAACATTTTTTGTGATACTCAAGTAAAGTAGAGACATATAAACGAACAAAGATCACATTCGAATAAGAGCAATCTTGAGGATAGGATAACTAAGAAAAATTTAAATGAAATTAAAGTTACTGCTTGCACTAATAAAGTGCATCTTCCTTTTCGGTGGCTCAATCATAAGAACTCAACGGTGAAACAACTTGTGTTGGTTTGTGGGGATAGTCTTCACTCTTAACAAAGCAAGGATTAGTGTAACAGCCCAAGCCCGCTGCTCATAAATATTGTCCGCTTTGGCCTGCGCCAACCTCATAGTTTTAAAACACGTTTATTAAGGAGATGTTTCTACACCCTTATGAATAATGCTTCGTTTCCCTCTCCAACCGACGTGGAATCTCACAATCCACCTCCTTGGAGACCGAACGTTCTCACTGACACACCGCTCGGTGTTTGTCTCTGATACTATTTATAACAGCCTAAGCTCACTGCTAGTAGATATTGTCCGCTTCGGCCCGTTACGTATCGCCGTCAGCCTCATGATTTTAAAATGCATCTACTAGGGAGAGATTTCCGCACTCTTATAAGAAATGAATCATTCTCCTCTCCAATCGATGTGAGATCTTAGAAGTAGGCAACGTGACCATGCTATATGGGATGCAACAAAATGCTAGAGCAATCCGATACCAAATCTAGGACATGAGACAATACCATCTTTATATTTTCGAAACAAATATTTGAAATTAATTCAAAAAAACAAAAACAATTTTTTTCAAAGTAAAGGTGGAATATTATTTTTTTTTAGGTTTTTACAAAAGCATTATACCACAAATAAAGGTGGAACATTCCAATAAAAAGAAGTTATTCAAAGAATATACTTTAACATACAAATCAAAATCCCATCTATCTAAAGCAATCTCCCTCTCTTTCCCTCTCTTGAAAAAAAGCCTCTTTTATTAGCTATCCATTGAAGCAATAAGCTTGAGCTTCCTATGTTTTTGGGTCCAAACTTGGTGCTTGTGCCCAACACAACACAACCATCCCTCTCTTTTAATTCAAAACAAAGGATACCATTGGAAGGGTAGTGAAGACCTCTACTTAGTAGACACGTTTTAACTGAGGGAAAGCTTAGAAAGCTCTAGCAGTGGACTTGAACTGTTACCATGTTAATATCTGTAATAGAAGATTCTACCGACTATGGTCGGGTGTATATACAAAGTATTTTTTTGTTTTAAAAAAATGTCTCTCCCTCTCTCTTATTTATAAAAAAGACAATCTTGAATCCCACTTTGCTAGAAAAGACTCAACCCCATCTCTTCTCTCTCTCTCTTTCACTTCCATCTACAACACTCGAAGAAGCAAGAACAAGAAAACGAAGAACATGGCTCCATAAAAAACTCAATCAAAACAAGAACATGGCTCTACACCCACATGAACACACGACCCAGCGCCACCACAACACTCTCTTCTTCCTCCACTGCACACACCGACAGCACCAACAACAACAACAACAACACCTGCAAACAGAGGACCCCATTTTCCGCGACAATGGCGGCACCCACTATCTGGAACAGACGACCCATTTCGTTACTTTCGAAGATGAAGAGCTTGGTTCTTTGTTAGCCAAAGAACGAGATCAGAATCTCCAAAACGGCGACGTTTTGGAGCGCTTAATTGAAAGAGACGCCGCTCTGTCTCTGGCTAGAACAGAGGCCGTCGAGTGGTTGCTTAAAGTTAATACCTTTTATGGCTTCTCCTCTGTCACCGCTCTCTTAGCCATTAATTACCTCGATCGAATCCTCTCTGGTCCTCATTTTCAAAGAAACAAGCCATGGATGCTTCAACTTCTTGCAGTAACTTGTATCTCTTTAGCAGCTAAAGTCGAAGAAATTCGTGTTCCTCTTCTTCTTGATCTCCAGGTGAAAAAGGAAAAATCAAATTTTACTTAGAACCCATTAAAGTATATCGATTTCCGAAGAAACCCATTTCTTAATTTTGCAGGTGGAAGATTCAAAGTTCATATTTGAGCCAAAAACGATACAAAGAATGGAGCTTTTGGTGCTGAGTGGTCTGAAATGGAAGATGCATCCAGTGACCCCTGTTTCGTTTCTTGGCATTGTAACGAAGCGGCTTGGGTTGAAGAATCAGTGCATTGAGAGGGAGCTTTTCCGGCGCTGTGAGCGTATTCTTCTCTCTCTCGTGTCTGGTAAAGTTAAAACCGCCATTGTTGATCCACAAAGAAAGCTTCTTCTTTTACCATTTCATATGTTTTTTTTTTTTACTTTTTCCTTTTTTACAGATTCGAGATCAGTGGGGTTTCTTCCCTCTGTGATGGCTGTATCGGCAATGGTGAGCGTTGTTGAAGAGATGGGTGACTGTAACTGTTACTGTAACCCATTGGACTTTCAGGATCGCCTTCTTAATGCCCTCAAAATAACCAAGGTTTTTGTTTTTACCCTCTCACTTTTTTATCCTCTTTTTACCCAAAATCTCCTTTTTTTTTTATCTCATCTTCATAAAAAATAAAAATAAAAATTTAATTTTTATATAAAAAATATATTGCACCCACCATTTTATTTGGGCTTAAAAAAATAATTAATATGAAAATAAATAGTCAAATAAAAATTGCATATGATTGGTGAAATATTTCACTTTGATATAAATAAATGAACAAATAAAATAATAATTATTATTGTTGTTGTGAAGACTTTTTATTAAAATTTTAAATTGAAAAACTTTAGAAAAAAAGCAATTATTTTAGTTTTGAAATTTTCAAAATGTATTTTTGTCCACAAGCTTCTTAAAAGCATCTGAATTTTCTTATTATTTTTATCATATAATTTAATATTTTGTTACTCCAAATATCCAAAAAGTCAAAGTTATATAAAGTTAAAACCTAAAATGATTATTTTCAATAAACAATTAAGGACCTTAAAAAAACTTAATCCATCATTCACTCAACTCAAAAGCTTAAGTCGATAATCCGATAATCTAAGAACGACCCGTCTTGACAAACGCAGGAAAGATCGAAGAAATGCTGCAACGTGATAAGGGAGGTAACGAAACGGGAAACGAAAGCGAACCGATCGGGAAAGAAGAGGAAGCAGAATGAGGAGGACGAGGCGGAGGAGGAAGAAGACGACGACGACGAAGAGAGATCAAGAACATCATTAGAAACAGAAACAGGATCAGAATCAGAAGGAGGAAGCCCAAATGGAGTAATGGAAGGCAATTTCAGCTGTGAAAGCTCCAATGATTCGTGGGGCATGGAAGAAGTCACAGGCTGTTGTTGTTCCAAAAGAACCAAAAGCAGTGAAGAATCATGAATTATGCATATTTTTAATGGCAAAGACAAAGGAATTAGCCATGTTTTTGGTTGGTATGTAGAGAGATTAATTAATGAATGAATGAATGAATGAAGTTGGTGAGTGATATTAATTAGAGTGGAAAGGGGAAGGCCACACATTGTCCCACCACAGATTTGGGAGTGTGTTTGTGTTTTTCGTCTGCATGTGGGAACAGGGCCACTCTGTCGGCCATATTCATTATGTTCCAACATTAATATCATCTTCACCAACCCTTTCTTGTTCCTCTTCCTCGCTCTTAATTTAACTCGATTCGTAACAATTTGTTCATTGATGTTAGCGCGTAAGCTAGTGTTTTCGTGTAACAATCAATCTATGACATGTTTACATTACTTACTCATTTGTTTTAAGAGCGAAGAGTATTCTCATAATCCAAAACATGTTTTGTTTTTCACTTTATTTCTAGGAAAATTTCCAAGATATCACCTAAACATGCAAAACATACTTAATTTTTTAGTTTCTATGTCTGTGCCACCAAAAATTAGAGGTGCACTTTGTTGGTATAGATAACGACTTTCAATTCTTTTAAGAACTACTATGTTCTTATAATCGCTCTCCTTCGGATTTGATTTTTGTTCATTTATGTACATCTCTACCACTCAACTGTCATATTTCAACCCTGAACCCGGGAGGCTTCATTTTTCTACTTAAAAAAATAAAAAAAAAAAAGTCAATTCTAATCAATAAAGGAATATTTTTCAAATCCAAAGTCATATTTTAGTTTAAAATTAATGAAGAAAATACTTTATTAATTTACGAAATTTAATACTTTATAATATTCACTCTACAAATTTTATTTAAAAAAATTGGTCCTTTTTCTCTCTCCTGTAGGGGTTTCTCTCTCTAGAATTGACCTTAAAGAAAGAGCTTCAATTGAGTGGCAGAAGAGTGGTTGTGGAGGGAGAAGACCTTACTCCCTATCACCTAATCTCTCTCACTTTTTTTTTTTTTTTTAGGAATATTTAGCATTTAATTAATCGAATGATTTAACATATACTATGATACACTACATCCAGTTGAAAGCGATCATGAGAATAAGATGGTTAAGATATATTTAAAAGAATTGAAATCATTAGTGTACCAACAAGGTGCACCTTTCTTTTAGTGGCCCAGTTCTAAGAATTTCATGGTTAAACCGACTTTGTTTGGAAAAATTTTACACTGGGTCACATCCTAGTAATTTTTTTAAAATACACGTGAGTAAGGACAAACCATGTTGAAAGAATTCGTGTTGGTTTGTAGGGATAGTCACCACTCTCATAAGCAAGAAGTAGATAACATGATCATGTCACAGGAAATGCTACGGTCTTTCTAACCAACACGTTTTATAATAGAATTATCATAGTCATTCTTTATTACTTTAGGTTTGGTACACTCTCCATACCCTTCATAAATTTGGTATTTATATTTCCCTCAACTTCTGACTTTCATTTCTTGTCATGTTCTTGTCTTTCAACCACAATCAATTTTTTAATTTTTTTTTTTACAATGTGTACAGTTTAAAATCTTACCTTTTGCCTCTTCAAAAAAATATTATCCAAAGTCTTCATAATTAAGTCTAAATATGATGATAATATAATTATTTAAAATATTAGTTCTCGAGTAAAAAAATTTAAAGATTTAAATCTCTCGCACCGTACGTAAAATTGTAAAATTATAGATAACGGGTTGAATATGTAATAATTAAATGCATGTATAAATCAAAGTTTAAAAGCTTATAGTTAACGGGATTTTGGAGAAAACCCACTTTTGCTTTTGAATCCCTCACTTTTTGTTATTTTTCTCAAATGCCCTTTACCTTTCGTAATTCACGTGAATGTTGACTTAATCCATCACACTTAAGTTATTTATTTATATAATCAAATAAATTATAAAGATATGAAAAAAATAATAAATGAATCTAGATATTTGCCTTATAATAAAATATCAAATACGATAAACTCTATTTTATTTTTATTTATTTTTTCTTTGAAAAGTTAATATTTTATTTCTTCAACATGTTTGAAAATTTGAGTTCTTTTATGGGTAAGAGTGTCTCTCCTTTCTTGGAATCAAATTTAAATTTGGTATGATTTTTTTTTTTTTTTGGGAGATGCAATTTTAATTATTAAAAAGGGTTGAAATTTAATTAAAAAAGATGACTTGGAAATTTTGGGATCAATTAATAACTACTTTTATAATATGGAAAAAAATAAAAATCTTATTTTTTTCAAAATGTTTTAATTTTTTTAACACATTTCAAAAATAGGTAATACCCAAAATAGAAAATTTGATAGCAATAAATATGCATCAAATTGGGTAATAAATGTTTGTTTGTTTATAAGATTAGAGGAAGTTAGGTAAATTATTAAGCTCATTAATACCTACAAAATAAAATAGGGGTTAATCTAAAAAAAATGTCACAAAAAAGAACAAAATATTTATAAAAGGCGTTTTGGAATTATATCCATGTTGTCCATTCATGATGTAAATTTGTAGTGGGTTCTCAATGGGTGATTCCCTTTTGGTTTTGTTCTATTTGCTTTTTGGGTTTCATTTCTTTTAGCAAGAGGGGGAAAAAAAGGACAAAAATCCCTTCTTTGTCTTTGTGTTTCTTCCCACCTTCTAATCTGATCAATTCGAATCATAAAAGTTGTGTGAGGTTAGCTTCTTTTTCGTTAGGATTGTGTTGAATTTTTGAAAAATTAAAAAATTCAGGTCGGTTTGAGGACTACTGACGTACCACTACCTTTAAGATCATTATAAAGATTAAGAATATTTGACGTTTATAACTGATGTTTGTGATGCATTTGGACGTGTAAATGTTTGATATTTGAGTATGATGAGATTTAGTTAAAAATTAAAAAAATTAGACAACCCAACTCGAAAATAGAGGGTTGAGTTGGACTGGATTAGATTGTAGACTCTATTAGGGTTGTTTGAGTCACTGACTCAAGCAACTCAAAATTTCGAATCGTCTAAAAGATTTCTCCACCATATGAACCGTCCCAACCTTTATATTGGATTTGAAAGAGAAAGAGGTAGTGGGTTTTGGTTAAAATGGAGGAATTTGGGAATATGAACAAAGTTGAAAAGGCAAAAGGTGGGAAATTTTGAATTTGGGAGACAAAATGTTTGGTAGTGTGGGGAAGATCAAATTTTGGTCACTTTTTTTCTTCTTCTTTTACTTTAGGGATGGTTGGTTATTACATACAAATGCATGATGCTATTCCCATCATCATTCATTAGAGGGTAAAAGGAACACACCTTGCTCCCAACAAGAACCAAAGATTATGAGGCTCACATGGTGTCCCCCTTCCCCAATAATTGTACAATAATATTATTGAGAGCTTTCAAGCACTTCTCTTTCTTCCCTTTTCCATAAATCAAATACTTACAAACCCATATCAAAACGGTACGTATCGAGTAATAACGGTCTAACTCCACCACTAACTGATATCGTCGTCAGCCTCACGGTTTTAAAATGCGTCTATTAGAGAGAGGTTTTCACACCCTTATAAAGAATGTTTCGTTCTCCTCTTCAACCGATGTGGGATCTTATAATCCGCCCTTCTTGTGAGCCCAATGTCCTCGTTGGCATACCACCCGGTGTCTGGCTCTAATTGCAAGCATTTGTAACAGCTCAAACTCACTGCTAATAGATATTATCTACTTTAGTCTATTACATATCACCATCAGCCTCACAGTTTTAAAACACGTCTACTAGGGAGAGGTTTTCATACTCTTATAAGAAATTCTTCGTTCCCCTCTCTAACTGATATGAGATCTCACAAAAACTTAAAAAACGTCGAGGAACAGAAATCAACTCATGCAAATTACTTTACAAAATCAACGGCGTGGATTGAGGTAAGAAAGGCAATATATGTATAGAATGTTAGGGTTTAGGTTATAATATTTAGAAGGAAGGTTGAAGATAAACTTGGATGAAGGTCAACAGAAATGAGAGGTGAGGAAGGAAAGTATTGTTCTTTAAGAAAAGAAAAAAGAAAAAAAACCATCTTTCCATTGACTAAGCTATGGTCTTTCTCATTTGTTAATGAAATGATTTAAACTTCAAATCCCACATCGTAAATGTTTCCCTCTCACGATCTTTGTCTCTCTTGGTGTGTTTTTTTTCTCTCTCTCTCTTTGGTCTCTCATGCACAGCCTGTAAAGCTCAAAGGACAGCAGAAGATCCATTCTTGGTGGGCCTCTTCCTCTCTCTACAACTCAGCTAATTTTCAACCAAAGGATAGAGAAAATTGATCCATGGGTTAATATATTATATGAGCAACACCACAAACATATACAAACACTTCACACTTTCCTAGCCTGTCCCATTCTTTGGCTCTACCTAACACAAACCATTGCCCCACTCTACACAAACAATAGATTATATATGTATCTATATATATATATATATATAAAAAAAAGTATTTTATGTCTAATATGTTGGTTTTGACCTCTCGCTAGTAGATACATTTTAAAACTTTGAAGGGAAGCTCGAAAGGGAGAGTTGAGAGAGGACAATATCTGCTAGCAGTGGGTTTGAGCTGTTACAAATGGTATCAGAGTCAAGCACCGAGCGGTGTGTCAGTGAGAACGCTGAACTTGGAAGAGGTGGATTGTGAGATTCCATATCAATTAGAGAGGGGAACAAGTGCCAGCGAAGATATTGACCCTCAAATAGGAGTGGATTGAGATCCCAAATCGACTGGAGAGAGGGAACGAAACATTATAAGGGTGTGGAAACCTCTTCGTAGCAAAAGCGATTTAAAACCTTGAGTAAAAACCTGAAAGGGAAAGTTCAAAAAGAATAAGGGGTAACGGTAGACTTGAGCTGTTACACATATTAACTCATATAAAAGGTATCTGGATGTTAAAAATGACAAATAAGCCCCTAACTCAATGAATCTTCGTTACCATCGTAACTTAATTTTTGTGTCTAATAAATCACTATTTAATACGAAATTCGAAAGAGAAAGAAAGAGTGGAAATGAGCATCACAAGTTTTAGTGAAAGCTGCTGTTCTCATGTCCTTCCGTATTGACATCATAAAAATAAGAAAAGAAAAAGGTGTGTAATAGATACTCATAGGTTCTGATATATGGGTCCCTTTCTAGAAGAAAAATCAATTTCACAACAAATTTTTAGCCTCTTTACTCCTTTTAAGCATTTGCTTGTCGGTCAGAGTCATGTGTAGAAAAATACTACATATCTAATTTAGTTTATATAAAAAATTAAAATCAAGACTATGATGATAAAAAAAAAAATAGGTTATAACTACCCTAATTTTTCAAAAGGAATTAGAGGTGTCTACATCTTTTTATTCATGCTTGAATATTTTAAGAAATACTAAGTCAGTGACCCATTATTGAGATTAGGGAAATACAAACATATGCAATATGAATGAAACCTATCATTTAAAATTGTATTTCTCTTAGGCGGCTTTCTAGTAAGGGTCATCGGATTGTATTTACTACTCTACAGACAACCCATATGTGTGAATATGAACCCACCAGGCGGTTCGCACATCTCCTAGGCCTCGTGCTAGTCGGGCTAGTGTCTCTGGTGTTGTTGCTAGACACTCGAAAGGAATAGCGACCGACGTGGTGATATGAACCAAGAGACATCAATCATACAATATGCTTCAATCAAGATGTTAAGAAAATATTGTTGAAATTATTAAAAGATATTTCAATTCATGCCACATTGAAGAAGAACTAAATTTCATGTTATAAATTTTGGATGAATTACAATTTAGAGTTTTTGTATTTTATTAATATATTTTAAGACTTTTTATTTACTTCATGTTACAATTACATAATGGTTAATTATGGTTTACTAACTCTTGGAATGCCTTTAATAGTTTCATTTTGAGGCTATATAAAACCATGTATGTTCTAGTTATAGGTAGACTTGGAAAATGTAGTAAAAAAAAGCATTTCTACTTTCTTTAGCCAATGATCAAGTTTCTTTGCAATTCTATCGCGTTTAAGTTGCATGTAGAATCATTCACGTTCGACATGATCAATCTTGCTTGTGAAGTGATTCGAATCTCAAACAAGTGTTCTTGCGTTGAGATATTTGATCAACAAGAATCATTTAAGCTAGACATGATCGATCTTACTTGTGGAGTGATTCGAATCTCAAACAATGTTCTTGCCATGAGATATTCGATCAACAAGGTAATCTGAATCTTACTCTCCTTGTAGTGATTTCCACATATCACATAGCTTCATGTTAAACATGATGGTCATTTTCTTTTTCATAACGTACACATCTGTACTCAAGGGGAAATATCCTGATACATGTGAACATACAGAGGTCCCAACATTTTTCAGAGTAAATAACTCAGGTAAAACAACCCCTCTTCATTTCATTTCATTTATAGCATAGCCTTCCAAACATATATCAGGGTGGTATGTCCTAAGTCTTCTTGTCTCAAAACATTTTATCGCATGTCATTACATATTACAACATATCATGACACTTCATAGCTTATCATAATTCGTCCAGGCATAAAATGACTTCCATTTGTATTTTAATGTTATTGAGCATGTGTGGGCATATCATATAACAAACCATATCATATCATTACAGCATATCATGTTGTAACACATCAAGTTATACCACATATCATGTCATACTACGTATCATATCATATCATTCAACATATCATATTATAAACACAATACACATATCAAACATATGACACATGCAGGGCCATTGGGCATGTGTCATCATGCATAACACAAATCTTATAACTATATCGATAGTAAGATTACATACATGGTTGGCGTTAGCCAAATTTCTATCTGGGTCCAAATTTTCATTAGTTTGAACTTATCGTGGTTTCGTTTCCATTTTTCTTTCCATTGACGTTTTCCTTTCTTTTAAATGAATTTTGCAAACGTTTAAGTCTATGATATTGTGTATGAAATATTTTAAATGCGCACATTAGGCATATCATACCTGTAGCAGCGTCTCTATTTTATTAGAAAAATAGGTCATTACAAATTGTCTTAAAATATCAAAAGCCTTATCATCAATCTAAAATCAAAAGAAAACTTAGGGAAATTCACGAATTCAATCGGTGTCCTTGTCCTTATCCTATCTTTTTGTAAAAGTATTCTATGGCCTTGAACTCTACTTTCTAATACGAACAAAAATTGGATGTCTAGTGTACTCCTTTACACACGGCCCACACACTCACGCATGGACTCACTAGGCTGGCGTATACGTATCATAGGCTTGCCCTTCAAATAACGTGATCTCACACTACCGAAACCATGGAGGGAAAGAATCCCGCATAATATCATGGAGAAATATAAACATCGTAATGTCCGTGTCCATACTCCATAATAGGAAAATATCTTGATGCATATGACATACAAAATGCATGAGATTCTATAATATCAATTCATGACATAGGAAATACATATATAACACTTGTCATATCTTCCATAATTAACATACATGACTTTCTAACATAATCTCATAATATAACATGACATGTATCACATCATAGCATAAATATAACATAGCATCATGAGATGTATAGGGGTCAAATGGCAAGCATCGTTCATACAAGAATCAAGTCATCCAACCAAGGTAACAATAAAACTACTTGTCTAGTTGACCCAAGTCGAAATCAATACGCTCCTTTGATGCCCTTTAATGCTAGCTTAAACCTACTCCTTCAAATTCTTCAAATCTAATTAACTGAATAAGTCTCACAATCCTAATTGGCATAAAATAATCTAAACTTAACTTCAAATGATTTAAATTTTCGTACAAAAATGTCTCATGAAGAGTAAAAAAGGCTATGAAAGAGTCCAAACATATCAAACCCAAGCCAGATCCATCGAGAAGTTGAGGTGGAGTCGCAATTATAGTTGATTTAATAAACCAAGAGACCTCCTTTATATATTGAAGTCGAACTCTCGGCTTTTCAACCCAACTGATGCGAGATAACGGATGGCAAGAAAGTCAAAAACTAAGAATTAGTTCCATGACTTTGTTTATTTTCTCAATTGAAACTTAACATTTTGGCATCACTTATTACATCAGGGCCGACAAAGATTCTTTATTTATTTTAATAGCAAAAACAATAATTCCCTCTAGAAAGAAAAAAAAAAAAAAAAAAAAAAAAAAT
>NW_019272027.1:1490017-1493734 GCF_002738345.1 Cucurbita maxima
AAAAAAAAAAAAAAAAAAAAAAAAAAAAAAAAAAAAAAAAAAAAAAACTTCTATTTTATAATATATGAAGCTTTTCCATTTCAAAGGTATCTGAGTGAGGCAATGCCTAAATTCAAACCTTCATATTACGTTTTCCACACTTCGTTACCTGCCTTTGACCTTTTCACCTCACCATCATCAAATCATTTCTATATATTAATTCTCAAACAAATAAAATAAATATTAAATATTTTTCAAAAAAATATAATTGTGATATTCCACGTTAGTTGGTTGGAGACGAGAACTAAACACCTTTTAACCGTATGAAAACCTTTCCCTAACCGATGCATTTTAAAATTTTAAGGAGAAGTCCGAGAGGGAAGAAGGATAATATCTGCTAGCGGAAGACTAGAACTGTTACACTAATTTATGCCGTTCATATCAAAATAATATATAGAATAAATTTAATTCTAGAATCACCCGCTCATTATCTTAATAAATAATTATTAATTTATGGATTATCTATAAGGCTTTCTTAAGCCTAAAGGGGAGAATAAAAGACTTCTTGGAAACACTAGTCAACAAAAATGTAAACTTGGTTTATATTTATTTGTTAAATTACACTTTTAAGCAAATAAAATGTACCACTTTTTCCAAATGAAAACATGTTTTTGAGAACAATTTGGTGATCGGGTTGGATTAGATGTATTTTAGTGAGTGGTTATATAGCTTTATGGAGAGTCCGTCGAGTATTCGATTGACACCAAATTTGACAAACTCTCATCTTTCATATAGATGAGCTTAACTCTAGAGTTTTATAGGCTGAAACTCATCGAATTTTCGACTTTTGAGGTTATGGTTTGAGACCCTACTTGACCTTGAATTATGATTCATAAACATAAGAGAAGTCGGTCGCATAGTAGTTGACAACGGTGATGAAAACTTGGTAGATTGGAACAAAAGGATAAGTTAGGGATTTTGTTGGAGAAAAGGGTAATATTGAAACTTTTCCAAAGACAAGAATAATAATGTTAAAGGACTTGTGTTAAGAATAATGTGATGGATGGGATGGTATGAATGAGAATATCATAATGAGTTCATGTGATTCAAAAATAATAATAATAATAATAATAACATTTGTCTAAGAGAATGAACAAGATGGGGTAGTTCCAAGAGATCACATCAAATTCACATAAGTTGATGTGTTGATTTATTAGTGAATAGAAAAAATGTTGTTCATTTCTTCATATTTTTATAATTTTGTAAAAAAAAAAAACGTGGAAATTCTTAATTCTCCAACCATGACCTCGAGTTAGGTTATGAAGAAATCATGTAATGAAAAAGGGGTCGAGACTATGCTACTAGAGGTTTTCAGGACCTAACTTTACCGTTAATGTTTTAAAGTTTCCTTTTATACCGCTCCTACCCTAATTTTCTTGTTCTAAATTAGCGACATTACTACAAACATGTTTGAAATAATATAAGCGAAAATTCATAATTTAACACTTATAAAGCAAGATACTTACCCATTTAATTTAAAAAAAATGAAATAACATAGTCTTTTTTAACATGAAATATAAAAAACTACCTATTAACTACTAAATGAAAAATAATGTATACTACTCCCTATCTTGACCTATATGGATTTCCAGTCTTTTCAGCATTCATCGTCATTTGTGTATGAGAGTTTTACTTTTACCTGAAAAATTATTCTTAAGTTAACTAATCAAAGTGGCGTAGCGGAAGCGTGGTGGGCCCATAACCCACAGGTCCGAAGATTGAAACTTGGCTCTAATATAGTAGTAACCTTTTGAGATGGTTCCTTTTCTTGGTATGCATGTGGTGACATCACTAATTTAGGCAAGAAAATAAAGGACGTAGCTTTTTGAAATGGTTGCTTTAGAGATTCTTCTTCCCGTAACTATTTCACTAATCTCATATTCTTGTAATGATATATGATAACAAGCTAGATCTCGTTGTCCTTGACGAGATGGAGTATCAAACCTAGTTATGTCCATGGAATCTTCTGAATTCAAGTTGAATGAAACCTTATTTGGATTAATCCGAGTATCACAAACTGTTGAGGATGAATGGATTGATGGGAAAAGACAAGTAAGTTGAGGATGTAGCCATACATTATTTGTGGTATCATCTTTGATCCGTTGAAGGTTAGATGAGAGTTAGATGAGTGAGAGAGAAGTAAACATTGTACTCTGAGAAAGGACTTCAAAACAAAGGTATTTATGGGCACTCAGTTTGTACCAAAATCTCTCTTCTTCTTCTTACTTTCTTTGGCCCTTTAATCATTTGATGATTCAAAAAACAAATGATTTTAAAAAACATAAATATATGGAATCCAATGCTTTTAATTAAACTCTTATTCGAGAGTTGTGAGATCCCAAATCGATTAAGAAGAAGAACGAAACATTTTTACAACGGTGTAAACATTTCTCTCTAGTAGATACGTTTTAAAAACCTTGAAGTGAACTCCAAAAGGAAAAACTCAAAGATGACAATAGCTAGGGCGGTGAAACTTGAGCTGTTACATTATTGATGTGAGATCTCACATAGGTTGGAAAGGAGAACGACGCATTCCTCACAAAGGTGTGAAAACCTTTCTCTAACCTATGCATTTTAAAACCTGATATGTAATGGACAAAACAGATAATATCTTCTAGTCACGGTTACCATTAATCTTTGAAACTATAAAAATGTCTTGGCTTACCAAATCTAAATGTGATTCCACTAACTCTGGAGCATACAAATTGTTACCAAAAGCCAGAAACCTTTCAAAGATTTGTCCTCCAAGTCCAAAGAACAAATACTCTAAGAACAACTCAAACAAAAACATGTTAATAAAATTTGTCTTGCAACACCATTCTCCAACAGGTTAATAAGAAGAAATGAAGAGAAACATGAGTAAAGTCCATTTTAAAGTGGTTGAGATAATAAGGGTAGTTGAATTCCAAAATAACTCAGAGAAGGTTCTGGTTGTTGTTTTCTTCCTTAGGGGCCCCGAAAGAATCCAGCCTTTGAAGAGTCAACTGTTCTCAGAGGAAGCAGCAAAGGTGTGTGCAGGCAGCCATGTCTGACTTTCTCAGACAAAATTCTGAGCATCTTTTTGACAGCCTACAATAATGAGACCCAAAACAATTAATTTCTTTCTCAGACAAAGCTTAGGCCATTTTTGTGCTAAGAAAGATTAAAAATCCATTGATGGCCTAAGAAACTGATGTTAAAGAAAGAGAAGTAAAAGGCAATTGCACGAGTACAAGAGGTAATAAAGATTTTGTGCAGAGAAATAATGGGAACTGCTTGGACAGTAAAAGTACAAAGTCGGAACCATGACCTGCAATGGCATAATAAAGAAGAGCTTCAATGGTTAAACATAAGGGAAGGTACAAAATTACTGCTCATAATTTAAAAGACTGTGAATGCAACTAAGATGCCAACATTCATTTATTTCGGGGCCTGGATGATTACAACATCATGAGGGCAACTCATTGCTCATTTAAGTAACTTTATGCTTTCAATTTTGACATTGTTATCAAGGGTTGTTGTCATTTGTCAGGTTGATCCAAAATGTTAGGTTTATTATATATATAGCCCAAGCCCACTTCTAGCCGATCCAAAACGTGTTTGCTCTAGGGAGAGATTTTTACACCCTTATAAAGAATGCTTCGTTCCTTTCTCCAACCGATATGGGACTCCCCCAATCCACCCCCCCCCCCCCCCCCC
>NW_019272027.1:1494301-1499529 GCF_002738345.1 Cucurbita maxima
CCCCCCCCCCCCCCCCCCCTCCTTGGGGCCCAGCATGCTTGCTGGCACACCGCCTCGTGTCCGCCCCCTTCGAAACTCAGCCTCTTCGCTGGCATATCGTCCAATGTTTGGCTCTTATACCATTTGTAACAACCCAAGCCCACCATTAGCAAATATTGTCCTCTTTCGCCTTTCCTTTTTGGGCTTCCCCTCAAGGTTTTTAAAATGTGTTTGCTAGAGAGAAATTTTTACACTCAAAGAATGATTTGTTCCACCCTCTAACTGATGTTGATGTGGACCCCCCAATCCACCCCCACCCCCACCCCCTTCGGGGCCCAACATCCTTGCTGGCACATTGTCTCGTGTCCACCCCCTTCAAGGCTTAGCCTTTTCACTGGCACATCGTCCGATGTTTGGCTCTGAAACCATTTGTAAAGGTTCAAGCCTACCACTAACTGATATTGTCTTCTTTGGACTTTCCCTTTCGGGCTTCCCTTCAAAGTTTTTAAAATGTATTAGCCAGGGAGAAGTTTCCACACCCTTATAAAGAATGGTTTTGTTCCCCTCTCCAACCGATGTGGGATCTCGGTTATTCCCAACCCTACAACACTAATGAGTGAAACCAAGAAGTGTCAACCTACTATCTCTTCTATTTCTTTTGTTGTTTTTATGAGAAATAAAGAAAGATATATAGGAAAAGAACATAAAGAAGACTTATTACAAAAGAATTTTCTGTGATTATTAGCCTTCCTTCTAAAGCTCCAACCTGTAAGAGCTTCCACCAACCAACAAATAATCCTCGCATCTAATCAACATATAGATAAACCAGTCTGATTTCATACGAAGCAAATGAACAATGAAAGAGCAGATGTTCAAAGGCTAAATAGTCCAAGAAGTAAAAATAAACAAAATCTAAGGAACATTGTAATTTAGAAAGAGTATCTAAAAAAAACACTTCAAATCGCAAAAGCTCCTAAACAATTATTCTTAACACCTGAAAACAGAAACTCAAACTTCTGCGCAGTCAACCAAAATAAGAAAGTAATATATCACAGATGAGTTAGAAACAAAGGCAGCTTGGGCCTCAAAATTGGCCCAAGTCTGGAAACTTCTAATAGGCCTAAAAGGCCTATAAAAGTCCATCACAAAAAATTGATCCTTTATTTCTAGGAAAGAAGAATGTTCATGTCATTTAAGGAAATAGGATGCCCATTATAATCTAAGATCGGGAGCCACAGAGAGGACAAACCCTGGCCAACAAGATCCCGATACTTTTGGTGAAAAGCATCGGGGGTCATTTGGACCAAGGGCTTTTTTGACCAGTGCTCTTTGAGGACCTTGGAGGACATGCCAACATATGATGGAAAAAGGGAAAAGGGAAAGGGTCTCTCTCTCTATTACTTTCCAAGTCTCTAGACATCTAGGATCACTAACTTCAATTCTAAATCTTCAAGGTTGGTCAAGTACTTATTAGCCTTGGCCATCCAAATTGGGTTATTCATGCAAATGACCGCCCGTTAAGTAGATCACTGAACCTAGAAGAAATTCAAAATTTCATTATACTACACACAGATTTAATAAAAACAGCCCCTGCTTAGCCAAATCATTTTACCAAATACACCGCCCAAATTTAATTTTACTACCGTAGTTGGTTCCATAAAGGGTTTCTGGAATTTCTCAAAAATATCAAACTTACATTTCAAATGAGAATGCCATTCCAGAAAGCATATCTGCACAATTGATTCACAGCAGATTAAAACAATGTACAAAACTTCAATGAAAATGTTTGATGACAATATTCTACCCATTGATACCCAACACCATAGTTGTTTTTACACCCCCTTGGGGCAAGTCACCATGTCATTTAAAAGAGAGCAAAAACTACCCCAAGGAAGCAGCTGTTGAAAATTAATAATCAAGGCATTGCCTGGGAAAAAAAACCCCCAAGGAAGAAGCTGAATTAACTATCATCCATAATACATTGAACCAGGTCAAACATGAGGATGAGCCAACCAATGCCAAAGATACTACATTATAATTATCTCCGGAAGCTACATGTGCATCCAATATGTGAAAAAGAATGCACTAAACCAGGCTCATCAGTACAGAAAACTAGATTGTTCAGGAAAACAAAATTACAGTGAACCTAACCTCCTAGAAACATATGGGAAGGCCTGGTATCTGGATCATCCACCTCGCATATGTGCACCTAACTCACCAAACTGATCATCTGCTTCTACAGTATCGTCTGAAAGGCGGACTGCATCCAGTTTCTGTTTCAGAATATCTATGGCATTGAGTATCAACTGGGAAGCTTTTATTGCACCGGTAGATTCAACTGTGAAGATAAAACTATCTTCTTTCGCAGTGATATCCACTAGTCCAGCTTTACCCATTGCCTCTGCTTTCTTAATCACTTCATCATCATAAGTGTATGCCTCTGGATCAACCACCAGAACCTTTACAAACAGAATAAGCAGCAGCAAGTTAAACGAGTGAAATGAAAAATAAAAAATAAAAAATTCATTGGCTAAGTTTGGATCACTCGTTTTTCATACTTTCTTTAGCCATAAGTAAGCAAAGTATCTCAGAATTTGGGTATTACTACAATTAAATAAAAAAGATGAAAGCCCATCTTAAATTTTACGTCATACATGAGCAGCAGCGAGAATGAAAATTTTCTCCTAATACACCAATTACACCTGAATGAGTACTTCCTTTAAGCTGATTCTTTTCTCGAAGTGAAGATACCGCAAGATACAATGGCTTCCAGTGCTTATAAAAATGTGACAAATCCAAAAAATCATGACATTGTTAAAGAAGACCTTGCGACAGAATTCCCCAAATCTAAAGAATGGCCTTATAAATGTTAGCCTTGATGAAATTTATATAGGTCCAATTCCCAAATAGCTGAAGCAAATACAGCAAACAATTACTGCCCTATCAGCCTTGTCCCATGCATCTATACCAAAAAAAACGGTTCTTACTTCAATTTCCAAGGGAGTTCACACCATTTAGTATCTGAGCTCTATTTGCCTCAGATATTTTAACTCTTTTGGTATCAAGTTACTTGGTCCCAAGGGAATTCATATCAACCCTCAATAGGTTTATCGATGAGTAGTGTATTATGTGCATGAAAAGCTCAACTCAAAACCATGTTTTCTACTCATGCTCCAACATATACAAGTTTTATTTTTATTTATTTATTATTATTATTATTACTTTGGTTTGGTTTGGATAAGCAAAAGAGGGAAAAGAAATTTCAAGCAATGGAGTTACAAAAGACTTCCAATTGGTCACAACAGAGAAAAGAGAGACAAAAGAGTAAGGATTAAATTAGAGGGTATCACTTTACACCAAGATAGAGTAAGATAAATGATACTACCCAAAAGGTGTTCAACAGGCCTCTCCTTGTTTTGAAAGATTCATTTGTTGCGCTCAGTCCAAGTTACCCAAAAGAAAGCTTTGATGAGATTTTCCCAAAGGTACTTTCTCTTTTTTGTGTGGATGCCCTGATAACATGGATGCAAGAAGATTGCCAGGGTATGGAATCAACCAATTAAAAGCAGAAATAACGTATGTCCAGAGGGAGGCAAGAAAATCAATTAATGAGAAGGTGGTCTTGAGATCCAGCATCCCTTTTACACATAGAGCACCATTGGGGAGAGAGAACCATGTGGGGGAATGCATTGCTGGAGTTTCTCATACATGTTGATGGCAAGGTGAGCAACTTCCCATATGAAGTATTTATTTTTTTCCGGGCAGGTGGCTTCCCAAATATATTTGTAAAGCCATCAGGCAAGATTTTCCTGGTGGTGACAAAGTCCATTAGGAGAGACTTTGTAGAAAAAATGCCATCATTTTCCAATTTCCAAACTCATGGAACACAAGTAGGAGAGAGTTGGATAGGAAGGAGATTTGTGGATAAATCAGCCCATTCTGAAATTTCCTCCTCCTTGGGGTTCCTTATTAAAGATAAATCCCAAAAGCTCCTTTCAACACTCCAGATATCATGAATGGAAGCTGCCTTAATGTTTGAGATGGAGAATAATAGAGGGAACCAGTGGGCAAGTGGACCACAGGGCAACATGTCATCATGCCAAAAAGTAGTTTCTCCATTCCCAACTCTATGATGAATATGGACGAAGATGAGTCAAAGATCGGTCGAAGATGAGGTCTTGCATAAAGAGGATGACCTTCCAGGAAGCATTTTATGAGCGGACCATTAAGGATCCCAGTTTAAGATTGAAATGGGTTGACCCATATTAGCAATATTCATGTCTCCAAAGGGCTGATTTTTCAAACCAAAACTGCCAAGCCCATTTGGCAAGGAGAGCGTGGTTCTTCTGGTAGATATTTGGATGCCAAGACCACAACTGACTGTGGGAAGAATAATTTTCTCCCATCGGACCTTTATTTTCAATGTAAGCTTCATGCACTTTCTATTATGGCAGCAACCTTTTTTGGTAATGAGAACAGTGATAGTAGTAAGTGGGGAGATTTGAAAGGACACTTATAATAATGTCAGATAACCTCCCTTTGAGATATGGACAGACTCCCATGTTTACAACCTCCTCTCTATTTTTGTGGCGGAGACATTCGGCCAGCTTCCCTTTTCCAACCGAACAAAGAGGCCAAATTTTCCAGCTCCTCCTCTTCTAAGTTGATGCCCAAAATCTTGAACTTTTCAGCATTAATGTTTAGGCTTGAAGCCATCTCAAAGGATTTCACTCATGGAGAAAGTGTTGTGGATAGCACTGTCATCAAGGATGGAGAAGAGAACACTATCATCCAAAATTTGTAAACGATGGATACTGCGCTCTTCTCAAACCACTGAGAAGCCCTTTAAGTACCCATTTTCGGCAGCATGGTTCATGAGGCAAGCCTAAGACCCCTCAATATCAAAATCTTAGCACATGGGCACCCTTTAAAAATGATAGAGTAATTTGGTGAAAAATGCAGGCACTGATCTATGCTCTCCGTTGGGAGATAAATCCTTCAACTTGTAGGAGGAGATCAAGAAAGTCCCAATCCACTTTATCAAACGCTTATTTGATGTCCAGCTTAATCATAGACCCTGTCCACTTCAATCTATTCCAATAAGGCACAAGTCAAGGATCTGTCTCCTTCCACACTTCATTTAGACAAGTTTTTCTCCATCTACATGGGTTGTTTTTCTGGGTTCTTTTCTTTTTCTTTTTCTTTTTTTTTTTTTTTTTTTTTTTTTTTTTTTTTTTTTTTTTTTTTTT
>NW_019272027.1:1499776-1513228 GCF_002738345.1 Cucurbita maxima
TGGGTTTTTTTTTTTTTTTTTTTTTTTTTTTTTTTTTTTTTTTTGGTTAGAAAGGAATAAGCAGCCTTTCTAACAAAAAAAAAAAGTCTCTTTTAAATACTTCTATAATTTAATTCTTGTTCTTGCTTTACTTGGTGTAAATGCACCTTTTTTCTAACTACAGTTTAGAGGATCTATTGGCTAACCTGAAGGTTTTTCTTAATCAATGAGTTTGTCAGCACTGCTACTTATTGTATATTTCATTGCATTGAAATGTTGTTTCCAATTAAAAGAAACAGAAGGGGAAAAACACTTGAATTTTGTTATGCAAAGAAGGTATACATCATAAAGGACCAGAGTTGCCATCTCAAGACTTACATAGAACACAAATAAAAAGCTTTCAAACATGTAGAAGATCAAGGCATTTCTTTTTGAAGTCACAGAATTACAGAATGTAATCCCTGTCTCCAGCCCCGTTTATCTAATAGGAAAAAATCTCTCCCTACTCCCTCCCTCGTTCTCCATTTAAACTGGGATTTCCCACCGGCCCAAGGGGTTAAATGTATGTCAATAGAGACGCCAACTAACCCCTAATAGAGAATCAATCTCGATTGATAGTGTCTGTAACGGTATGGTGAGATTATGAGTTAGAACTATAATGAGGTCGTGCCTCAAGTGTGCATGATATGCAAGTAGATTATGAATGAAGGAACTAGTAAAGAGTTGGGTTATCCTAGAACCTTATGATGCTTCCAATGAATTGATTGAGCTTCGAGGAACCAAACTACAAGAACCGATGAATCAATAAGAGCTCTAATAGTGCTGAATGATGAGAAGCCACGAAATTACCAAACAAGAACTCTAAGTTGAGCTTGGGTGAGCTAGCATAACCTAGATGAGCCTATGACTTAGAAATGTGACATCTAGGTATGGAATAAGACACATGAACAACTTAACGAAAGTGTATGACATAAGACTTAGAACAAGCTAAGAGCCTACAAGCAAGCTACTTCCCGAATATTTTTATGCTCACTCATTCTACTTTTTTTGTCAAATGGAAACTAAGTTGCGGGATCGAGGTGAGGGTGTGTCGAGCTATGGGGCTATAGAGGTTGAATAGAGTCTTAATTTCGAACTCTTGAAGATTTTCATGTACATGTTTTGATGTTGTATTTTGTAAACTGTCCCTGATGTCTTTTTTATGGACTTGTACTGTTTTATCTTGATTTAAAGTTAATGCATACATGTTTTCAAAATTGAATCAAATTATTATGTTGTTTTTAATTTCTGCGCCAGTTAGTGGCAATTCATGCCTCGAGTCCCTCGAAAAGTAGGCCATTACACAAATCCACCACAAAGCTAATACCTTTGTTGCTTCTTATATTAGCTCTCCCACTTACAAGAAGCGATAGAAACAGCACAGTACTATAGTTTATACTAAAAAGTTACAAATATGCCAACTCCGCATGACAAACCATGAACAACAGAAAGTGATATGAGATGAAATATACAGTTCAGATCAGCTCTTCTACACAACCCTCTGGGAAATTGCATAATATTACAGAGGGCAGCTTGAAAATTTCAGAAAGCCATTGCAACAAATAAAAAGAAAGAGAAATGGAGGTTATGCGAGAAGAACCTGGTGGGTAACAGGATCCAATTCAAAGACTTTGGTTGGGCTACTTTCAACCCAGGAAGTCTTTTCCTCTAGTGTTAATGTCTCCATTAGGTCTTCATTGATGTGAATGCTTGGTTCATACATGAAGGTCACAGTTGCTGCAGGCGACCATTTTGCATGATCTTTACCAATGCCCTTCCTGGCTATGGCTCTCAACCTCAATTCTTGACCCCGACGTAGCTTCACAATGATTATTCCTCTACAATTATCACAAAACCCGCTCAAATTGAGGAGCAATTATTTCACCAACCACAATGATACTAGATTAAAATGATATTTTGCACATTACAATTTTTTTTTTTTTTTCCTTTTTTATGTAAATTTCAGACAGGCAATTTGGTAGAATGCAAGAAAATTCATCATTAAGGTAGTGAGATGCGTTGGCATTCAGTCAAACAGATTATTGGTGTCCCAACATTTATGTTTGCTCACCATAGAACATGAAGCATAAAAACCAAAGCACAAAAAAATACAAGCGAAATCCAGAACCATGAAGATGAACTCATAAACCTGTTCTAACACAAGCATTTTATCACAACTATCCGCCTAAGATGAAATTGCTACCATGTGAGTGAACCAACAAGCAGAGGAAAATGACAGCATCCAATAGAAAATGAAAAGAATGTTATTTTACAATAATGCAGGAATGTTGCATAGCAAAGAAAGAACGCATTATAACTTCGGCGGTCAAGCTCCAAAGTAGAAGTGATATACCATCTCTAAGATGTATTTTCACCCAAAAATTTACCCTCCATTTGTAAACCGAATAGCAGATGGCGTTGCATACTTTGAAGTACAGACCACGAAAAAGTCTACCCAACTACATGCAATAATCAGCTAAAAGCTCAAATGAATCTCGCTGTGAAAATAGAATCAACAAATATGTCTACGAGTCGAGACACGTGAGAGTAAGAGGAAATACTTGGTATCAAGGGCTTCACCAGCAGCTGCTGCAGAATCAGAGAAATCAACAGGGACAACAGTGTGATCGGAACTATAGAGATCCTTGCTGGAGACGTCTAGGGTTTGGTCAGAGTGGCACTTGGCACGAAGGTGAAACTCGACAGAGCAAAACTCGCACTGGCCATCACCATCACAAGCATCACAGTCGCGAGAGAAGCGCATAGACATGGCACGCTCGCTGGTGAGGGGAATGAGACCGAGGCGATGGGCGATGAACTCATCGTTGAGAACTGAGGAGTTCACTTCAATTTCTACCAGGTCGATGGCGATGGTGGGGACCTCGGCGATCATGACGCGACGGAGGGCGTTGGCCATGCTAACATCAGTGTCGTGGAGCTCGAATTTGGCATAGTCATCTCTGAGCTCTCGGATCTTGACCTTCGGAAAGCGCTGGTACGATGCCCCTTCCATGGCTCCCTCCTCTCTCTGTCTTTCTGCCTCTCTCTTCCGACTTCCGAGGGTTTCCGAGTGTGGAGACCTTCTAAAAGGCTGTTGGTGAAAGACCGACCCGGTCCCGGTCCGGTCTGCCAGTGAATAGACTCGACCCAAAAGTATCTTTGATATTTAAAAATCTTCTAGAGATTAATGAGTAGTATTATTAATATTTGAAATGGTGAAGAATGAAAAATAGAATTAATTTTTACCGCGTTTAAATAGGATACAAATTATCAATTAGTACCTAAAAACAAAGAAAATAAATAACAAACTAAATCTTGTAAATCTAGTAAATATGACTCTCCCAAAAATAATATAAAATATACTACTAACAACTCTAAAAAATAAAGAAAAAAAATATTAACAGATAATCATGAATATCTAAGATATAGAAATGAAATGTTGTAGTGACAATTTTGTTTTAATCTTTAAATTTTCGGACATAATGAATTTCTTTTCATTAGGAGTCCAAAAAATTGTTCAGTACAGAATTTGTAGAGATCAAGTTTTTGTCGAGATTTATATATATATATATATATATATGTATATTTTAAATATTCTTTTCAAAGACTTTTTATTAAAAATGTATAAAACATCTTAGTAAATACAAAAATATTTCATAAAAATTATGAATTTTTTTTTTCCTTAAAAAAAGAATTACAACTCATTACAAATAATTTAGAAAACAAATAGAAATTGAATTGAAAGCATACAGCACTTTAAACAATTATTTAAAATGCATAACTAATCAACAAAAAGAAAATATGCAAAATTTGATAACATATTTATTTCATTCATCATAATTAATCATAACAATTTTATATTTATTTACCTATCATTGAAATTTACTTTTTTTTTTTTTTTAGGTTTAATGCTAAAATTTACCACACCAATTTACCATTTTAAGAATGTAATTAAACTACCGTTACCCTAATGAAATTAATTATTAAATTTGAAAAAAAAACCAACATCTTTACCTTTTGAAATCTCATTTGGACTATTTAACCACACAAAGTTAACATTATGATATGATAAATTTATCTTACAGCAACGTCGAAACAAAATTGTAATCGAACGAGATGGACAAGGTAACATGGTGGTTCAAATCCAACAACAATTCAACTCATAAAATCCTGCCCATGTGCTGAGTTTATAAGCTTTTCCCCTAAATCTATACAATATTTAGGGTAAAAGGGTTATTAATATCCAACTAAAGCCTATCAAATAGCACAATACTGTAGTCCTACTCCCCCCCTTAACCAGAACTCCAACAGAATAGAACTCACTTACTACTTGATTAGAATGCATCTGATTGGCGACCCCTCGGCGCCAAGCAACCTAAGAGGCAAGCAATGAATCGAATATAATCCCGGCTGGACGCCATCAAGCTTTAAGCCTTCGACAAGAATGGTTTCCTGAAGCAAAAGATGGTGTTAGTGTTTGTGTTAATCTTGTCTTGTTCACTACTCAGTATCTCAAAAGGAAGCCATGGATGTGCAGGAAAGCCATAATGTTTATGAGCAATTGCCAGTGATAATATGTTATACACCTGATGACAAGGATATAGAAAGACAAATGCAGAATGGCTACAATAAAAGATATGAGATCCCACATAGATTGAAGAAAAGAACGAGTGTCAGCAAGGATGCTGGGACACTGGGTGGATTGTGAGATACCACATCGGTTGGAGAGGGTGTAGAAACCCCTCCCTAATAGAGGTGTTTTAAAAACCCTGAGAGAAAGCCCGAAAGGGAAAACTCAAAGAGGAAAATATATGCTAGCCGTGGGTTTGGGCTGTTACAAATGGTATCAGATAGCCCAAAGAGGAAAATATCTGCTAACGGAGGGCTTGGATGGTTATAAAAGATGTCTCGGAAGAACATGGATATTGTATAGAAGCTTCCCAAACGAGTTTGTGATAGGGGCAGGGTGGGAGTGACAATTCATCCTGTCTATCTTTGACTTTAACTTCAAAGGGAAAGAGATACATACTATATTTGACTAGACAATAGGATTTTTCTCGTTCTCGAGTTTATAAACCAATGTAATTCCACAATTATAGCAAGTATTAGATAAAAGATGACTCGTAAGATGAAAAAGCAGTTGTTATCAGCAGTCACTAGAGCATAACTTTGAGTAAAACTCTAGGTAATTAATCTGTATGTACACATTCATTACAGAGTAATTATACTTCAATTTTTACATGAAAAACTATCTAAAAAAAATTTGCATTCCAATTCTGAATCAAGCAGTCAGAAAGAAGAAATCGAAGACTCTTTGAAATTGGTTTGGAAAAGAAAGATCCCCGAACAAGAACAACTACATATAGTCTCTAGTACAGATAAAAAAAAAAAAAAGAACAAAAAAATCCTTACCCTGCCTTCTAAAAATTCGAGATGAGATGGAATAAGATCATCAAAGGCAGCAACTGATAAGTAGTCAATTCCTGCATGATAGAAGGAGCCGTTAGTTGAATCATTGAACTTTCAGAAAAATATGAATTTGACTTCAAAATGAACAGGAGTAACCGTTCTCTCACCAACTAGTTTGATATCAGTGTTGTCTACAAGCCATTTTGCTCCATCCTTCATAAATCCAACATAGCTCGTGTCAAACTCCTTTTTCCACATGAGACCTCTGCATTGGCATGGATCAAAGTGAAGTTTTTTTTTTTTTTTTTTTTTTTGTTCAAGATTGGAAGATTTTCTTCATTACATGATCTGGACTGTACAGTTTATGATACATATTGGTAGATCCCACCCCTCCCCCCCACCCTTCCAGTTTGAACTAAACGAAATTGCATGTAGTGACAGGATACTGCAACAGTCTATATGAGAAAAACTGGTAAATAGGCAAACCCGTGAAAGTAAGGATTAAGAATCTGTTGCCTTAACAGATCTGTCATACTTTTCAGACATTAGAAATCAGAAAGACATGACATGAACATGGTTTTATGAGTTCAAAATTGATTCATAGTGAAACAAATAAAAACAAATATCAGAACTTACAAAGCAGAAGGATAGGTAATTAGACAATAACATTGGAAGTTCAGAAATACATATTTGGATACTCGAAATACGAACAAAAGAACAATGTCCACATAACAAGCCCATGAAATGAAAACGTCGAAGAACAAATTCCTTCAAATAAAAGTATCAATTACTTTACCAAACAAGATATATCATAATTCATCAACAGCTTAAGGCTTCCATTTTTTATTATTTTTGTTTTCAAGTGACGAACTGAAAGTTCTGTTCACAAATTTTTTACCTGTCAGTATTTAATGTTCTGAAGAGTACACGGCGTACTCCTTTGGGAATGTTCAAAGACTTCATGACTTCAGCTGCAACAACAAAAAACCAAAAATTGTTTAAACGCCCATTTAGGAATTGTTCGTTTCTTACAAATAAATATCAAGACTCATCCATTTCTTGTTTTTGGATTATGTATTACTTGGTAGATAGAACGTAATTTAGAAAAAATTGCAAAATATATCCACAGGGTCTACGAGATGGGTTAGAGTTAGGGAACATACATATCTGCAGACATTGGAGATACCGTGTAAAGCTAAATTAGTGAGAAACATACCAAAAAAAAAAAAACAAAAAACAAGCAAGAAAAGCAATGGAGGATGCTTGCAATGGCGTACCAGTAATGTTCTTATCCCTTGGAACGTCAACCAACAGTCCAGGACCTGAAGAATCAAGCACATGAGACAATCAACTAGTGCTTAAGTTAAGAAAGTGCGTTTTCAGCAAACATAGTTTTCGTATTATATCCACAATTTTCAGTACTAATCAGCGAACCGCAAGAGTAAGAACTTAAATAACAGGCTTCCATTTAAAATAGATCCATGGAATCAAAGCCATAAATTCAAAAAGTTCAACAAAACCACACCGAAGAAAACCAAAGATTAGTAGAGAATCAATACCATTGAGGACTCCCAAGTCGAGTGTGTCAACATCGAATCCCGCATCAAAGTAATGATCAAAAACATGACCAGGTGCATCGACGTGCGTGCCAGTGTGAGCCGGAAGCTTCATTTCAGAGTTATTAGCAAGCGAACCATTCTTCATGCTCTTCGGAAGCCACAGAAACTGGCCAAGCCCTTCGTCAGATTCCCAAGACGGCATATCTACAGTAAACCGATGACTGATGTCGATGATTCGTCCATTATCGTAAACTTCTCGACGGATAGGAGTGAGGCTGCCATCGCCGCCGTCGGAAACTGAGCAATCACCGGCTCCAGTATCGACGACGGAGGGGTAGGCAACGTTGGACGCAGCGGCGAGGAGGAGGCCGGAAACAGCCTGCAAGAAAAGGAAGAGGAGAAAAGAAAATCGGAGATCCATGATCGGCAGAGCTATGGAGGAATTTGGTGGAGAAGGATTCTGATTTTTCAATTCTTCAACAATAATTTGGGCCAGCTTCGCAACCTGACCGTCGACCCATATCTGTAACCAACTACCTCAACGCCTCGACCCAAAATCCGCAGCGGCCGAACCACCTGCAGCCCAAACACCCGTAGCCCGCGCGCCCGAGACAGCAACCCAAACTCGCACCCCTCAGTGACACGTGTCACTAATACATACGCCGACTCCTTTGACTCCAGTGGCTCAGCTTCACGAAGTCCCCAGCTAAAAAAAATAGCTTATTCGGCTCAGGTTGGCAATTTTGACACCGATCCTTCAGCTTTTTACCCTTTTCCAGCTGATTTTGTCCCTAATTAAGGTCAATATAATGTCATATTTCTCAAATTCAAATTCAAGTTAAATTAGATTAGAAAGGTGAAATACTAACGACGAGATGACATTTCTAATAGGAAATGACTCACGGCGATACTTAGAACAACTACAAGAAATGGAAGACAAGCGTACTCGTATTTTGAAAAATGTGGGCTAAGGTCAACTAAGTAAGTCGTTTTACTATCGGATAGGTTGGAAGACTTGTTTGATGTATGACGACACGTGCTTAGTGGCCCATATATGTGTCATTTATGCTTTATATTTATATTATTGTGACTATATTATATGATAATGATGTAGGAGGTATGACGTATGATCTATGATGACATGGTTGAATGATTTGATGATGTCATATGATATAATATGATGTTCTATAATGTCATATGATGATGATAATGATGATGATGATATAAGAGGTAAGATTATGAGATTCCTTAATATGACGTTATTCCATATTAAAATGAAATACATGTTTTAAATGTCATGATGTATTATGACGATGATTTTGCTAGGAAACAACTCTAGTTAATGTTAATGATGATGAACCTATGAACACCAATGCATGCGTATTATTTATAGTAATATGTGGACAGAATTTAGGGTTGTGTCACAAAGATGTTTTAAAGATGATATCCAAATGTCGTGCATTATGCGTGTACATATACATCGCGCTACTTACCCTTTTATGATGATGAGTACGGTCGCGTACATTACAATAATGATGATGATGATCGGGGCTCCCATGACATTTAGATGTCTACTGACCTCCGAACGTCACTACAGACAACTAACTCGACTATGATGGGTCCAGGGGGGTGTGAATCGCCTGGGAATCCACGCTCGCATGTGTGGGTCGTGTGTAGGAAAGTACTACACATCAAATTTTATTCAAACTAGAGGGCCACCCCTATGATGGTTTTAACGATAGGTCCCCTAGGTCATGAATTGCATGTGTTTGCATTCCTTCGACCCCAATAACGGGGTCACTTACTGAGTAGTTTCTTAAAATAATCAAGTTGTGTGTTACTTGTACGGCCGACTATGACATTGCAATCAGAGACCATGACAGTACATAAGATAGTAGTATTGTTTTTTCTTAGACTTAAGTTAGGATAGGGTGTTTTACATTCAATGTTTTACTTGCTTTATTTAGTATTGTATTTATCTTGTTTTAAATACGCTTTCGAACATGTAAGTTCATGAAAGTATTTTAAGTTGAACTTTATGTTTTAAGATGAAGTTTTAAATGTTTAATTCTGCATAAGAGCATAGATTATGATGATGACAGCGACTTAGATTACTAGAAATCTAGGGTTGTTACACAATCGAGTAAGGAATTCCTCTTCGATGCTAAATGTTTTGACTTTTAAAATTGATAGATATGTATGTATGAGATTAATATGTGGATTATATGTTGCTTATTCCCTTTATAATTACTTTTTAAATTATAAAACATTAAAAGCTTGTTTTTGAGTAATGGTCTCTATTGGTTCAAGTCTAGAAAATCAATAATAATTTTATAACTTGTGGGAAGGAGCGTGAAGAGATTTATATATATATATATATATATATATATATATATATCAAAATTAAGGCATATTTATCGGTGAAAATGGATTTAAAAAATCGTATTTAAAACAATAAAAATTGGGCAAAAACCGGGAATAAACGCTCATGTAGCTAGCTCTAGTGGTTTAGTTTCGTCCTCAACTCACATGTTCTATGCTTTGGTTGAAGTTCATCCCTTCACCAAACGTCAAGATCTAATCTATTGTTCATTGGAACAAGTTTTAGCAATTTTTAAGAAAAATTGAAGCTAGAACACATGAATTTAACCAACTTATCCACATTCTCCCAATCGGTAGTTTTTCTGTGTTCATTCGGATTCTTCTAGAAAGTTAGAGCTATTTATTCTACGAATACATAGACCTTTTTCAATCGAGTTTATATCATTAATGGTATACATTTTATTTTTCCTCAAATAATTACCGAGGGAAAGTAAAAAGTATATATATATATATATATATATAAATAAAAGAAACTACCGATGACTCTCAATAATATTTTAAATATTATTATTTGACTTAGGACAATTTAAAGGTTTTGTGGCACGAATCTGAAATCGAACCAATTTAGTTTGGATTCAGAAAAAAGAACCTAATCCTACTCAAAATGTTAATCCAACCCAACCCAACTATTAAAGTTCGAATTGGGTTGATCTGAATTGTCAAGTGGAATGCACACCCCTAACATTTAGACTCGTGACCCTGATTAAAAAAGAAGTATTCATAAAAATAAATGGAAATTAAAAAAATAAATAAAAATAAGAGGGTGTGAGTGGGACCCAAATTGAATAGGAGTAATAGAATAAAATATCTGTTAGCGCAGCTTGCAAGATGGCCTCAACTTCCGCTCCCAATGTCCACACTTCAAATGAATGCCTTCCCCCTTCCCTTTCCTCTTCACCATTCAAAACCCACTTCTTAACCCCACCGTTCCGCCATGAAAATCTTCTCTCTCCTCCTCCTCCTCCTCTCTCTCTCCTCCCTCGCTCATTCTCTCACCTCCCCCTCCGATCTCTCCGCCCTCAAATCCTTCAAATCCGCCATCAAACCCTCTTCCATCCCCCCTTGGTCCTGTCTCGCCTCCTGGAATTTCTCCGTCGATCCCTGCGCCCTCCCCCGCCGCACCTCCTTCTCCTGCGGCCTCCTCTGCAACCCTGCCGCCACTCGCATAACCCAACTCACCCTCGATCCCGCCGGCTATTCCGGCACTCTCTCCCCACTCCTCTCTCGCCTCACTCAATTGACCGTTCTCGACCTCGCCGACAACTCCTTCTCCGGTCTCATCCCCTCTGCCATTTCCTCTCTCTCCAATCTCCAAATCCTCATTCTCCGTTCCAATTCCTTCACCGGAGCGATCCCACCCTCAATTTCCAACCTTAAATCCCTCGAATCCTTGGATCTCTCTCACAATTCCCTCGCCGGAAATCTCCCCAAATCTCTGGTTTTCCTCTCTGCTTTACGACGCCTCGATCTCAGCTTCAATCGACTCACCGGCTCCATTCCAAAACTCCCGCCGAACTTACTCGAACTCGCTTTAAAACGAAATTCCCTTTCTGGGTATTTGGAGAAATCGTCTTTTCTCGAGTCGACTCAGTTGGAGGTCATCGAACTCAGTGAAAACTCGCTCGCTGGAACCTCGCCGGCTTGGTTCTTCCTCCTCCCATCCGTCCAGCAGATTAATTTGGCTAATAACAGCCTGACGCGTGTCGAGATCTCCCCTGCTGCCGCTACGGGCAGTGACCTCGTTGCCGTCGATTTGGGGTTCAATAGAATCGAGGGGAACGTGCCAGTGAATTTCGCGAGCTATCCGGCGCTGTCGGCGCTGTCGCTCCGGTACAATCGGTTACGTGGGACGATCCCATTGGAGTTCAGCCAGATGAAGACGATGAAGAGGTTGTACTTGGATGGGAACTTCCTGACGGGGAAGCCGCCGGCGGAGTTCTTCTTCGGCGGTGATCCGGTCTCCGGTAGCTTGGGGGATAATTGTCTGCAGGGATGTCCACAGTCGTCTCACCTGTGCGCTCCGTCGCAGAAGCCGAACGCTGTTTGCAAGGAAGCGTACGGAAGCGGGAGGGGAAAAGGAAAACCGATGACCTGAAATCCGACATGTCGGCCATAAATTAATTATTTAGTTTTTATTTGTTTATTATTTTTTGCATTTTACGATGAATCTCGGCGGCATAATAAAATGTGCTTTGGGCTTTGTATAGTTTTTTATTTTTATTTTATTTTTTATAATGTACTCTAAAAAATAATAATAATAAATTTAGTGTTTTGACCAATAATGTATTTATTTATTATTTAAACATTTAAAATTTTTAATTACCTTATTGAATTTGTACTATAAATTATAAATTATAAGTTGGTTTCAAAATTAAAAAACAGCATCTTCATAAATTTAGGTTTCCATTAAACAACATCAATTTAGGAATCTATTTGACATTTATGTAATAAGATTGGATATATGCAACCGATCGAGGTTCCATTTTAACATCCCTAACATGAAGGTAAGCTTTTTTACGTGGGTTAGTGGCGTCGTAATCTTGACACGCTCACAACCATACTTGAGGAACCCAAACCTTATAGCCATTTTTTGCTATGATTTGTGGTTTTGTTGGACCTTAAGTGAGGTTTGTCTTCGCCAACCGAACATTGATCGTGTAGAATTCAAACTTGTTCGACCAATACAAAAAGGATGCTTAGTGGGAAACACTCGTAACAGACACTCAACGATGTTCAAATTAAGGCACTTATAAATGAATTTAAACATCGTGTTGTACTCTTGGGCGATACGTACTTAAGTTGAATTTCTTAGAGACTCGTTCATGGACTTAAGTTTTATTCTCTTTCTCTAAGCTTAGAGCATGCTTGTTAGCTCGATTTCATGAATAAGCACCTCTAAAACCCTGAACCCGACCCAACACAACACCCTATTAGCTAAGTACCACCTCACGAGATGGACTATAGCCTAACTATGCTCTAAGTCGCCTAAGATCTTCCTATCCTTTTTGTATATCGTGAGCTCTTGATTAGTGTGATGCTTGCTTAGATTTATAGCTTCATTATTTCGTACTGATCATGTGACGTAAATTGGTCTAGTTAGGGAAGTGTCACAAATTTAAGATTTATGATTAAGTATTAAGTTTGGAAATGGACATCAATTTCCATACAGAACTCATGTTTTGTAGACTTACCTTGAGATGGATGAGGGACCACATGGGTACGTGGGACTCGGATTGACTATGTATTGTGTGTGGGAACGGTCGTGGGCTTCCATGTAGGACTAGCGCTCTGTAAACCCACCTAGAGAGGGGTGACGATCACATGAGTAAATAGAACAAGGACTTAGATACAAACAACTTAAGAACTCAACCTACATGATCAAGAGAATGAATTTTCATGAACATACATGAATATAATGAAGAACCTACAAGCAGACTACTTATCGAGTATTTTTATACTCATCCTAGTTATTGTTTTTATATTTATACTCACCCTACTTATCGAGAATGATTTCTAAATTGGGTCACTCACTCTTTCAGAAGCTAGCATCACTAGTTGAATCCTCTTTGTCGACAACGAGCCCATAATTGTCAGACATGACTTCCTTCCCTTAAGTCTAACTGTCTTGTCATCCTTCAAACAAAGTATGCTCTAGTTACTGTTGGCCACTCTTAGTTGAGTATCATACTTCGTCCTATATAGCTAGTGGAGACGCCAACTAATAAGATTGACGAGATAATTCAGAAATTTAATTAATTAATAAATTTATAAATTTTTACGAACTTAAATTAAATTTTTTTAAAAATAGAATTTATAAATTCGAGCGTTGGTTTTCATTAATATAATGAAATACCTGTAAATTTAGACCTTCATTAATTATAAGCATATCATTACGTAATTATTAAAGTAATTTTTTTAGAAAACACAATTAATAATATTAATTTATTCTAATTTTTCCCACATTTTTTCTGTATTTCTACTTTTGGCCCACCTATGTGAAAGGGGCTTGAATTAGTCAAACTTATTCAACACCCCTTTACTCTTTTTTTTTTTTTTTTTTTTTTTTTTTTTTTTTTTTTTTTTT
>NW_019272027.1:1513598-1519815 GCF_002738345.1 Cucurbita maxima
TTTTTTTTTTTTTTTTTTTTTTTTTTTTTTTTTTTTTTTTTTTTTTTTTTTAATTCTTTATTTTATTTAAAATAATTTTAAAAATAAGTTAAAAAAGTTTTTAAAAGATGGAATAATCCAGCTGGAGCTTTGAATTTATTGCTTTTTCAAATAGTATTTGAAAGTACGTGGAGTATATTAGTTTGGCTGTACAGATCTTTTGGACTAAATTCGAAATTTTGAGTTAGTTAAGTTGGTGACTCGAGTATCACAGATAGAATTCACAACCGAACTCAACTCTCTATTTTCGAATTAGGTTTGATAAGATTGGGTATTAAGATTGTTTTTTAAAATTATTTTAAAATTTTTTTATTTTATCACATTAATAACTAAAATCTCATAAAACTCAAATATCATCAGCAAATCAATTCAATGAAATTCGACCAAACCCAAATCGAAAAAGAAAAAAAAAAAACCTAACCCAGCCCGACAATCTTTATAGTTTAGGTTGGATAGTCTGAGTTGGTCGAGTTATAGGATTATACGAACACTCTATTTCCGACCTGTTTTTTTTTTTAAACGAACCAAAGTATGTTTTTAATTATTTTATATGTAGAAGCTATAATTATTTAAATAGTTAGCTATTTTGCAAATATGGGAAACAGTTGTCCTACCTAGCTAGCTCTTGATTGTTATTATTAACAAACCAAATATTAAATATTCAAATATGCATTGCACAAACACTATTTTTATTACAAAGTTTTTATTTTTTTAATAATACTTACATGCATTATTGATATAAATACCTAATCTTCAATGCTAATTAATTTATTATTTTAGTATTTAAAACATTTTCTAGGTGTTCTTGGTAGAAGGACCAAGATTAGGTTGATTTTAGAATAGTTTAGAAATATTGGATAAATTAAACCCTAATTCAACTTTAAATCATTATTTATGATCTATTAACTTATATTAATGAACACTTCAATCAAATTTAATTACATTTTCAACCTTAATAAATTAGGTTGATGTGTAAACTTGATTTATTGGCATAAATGTCTAACTTGATTATCTAATCTCGCTCGTAACTTCTTTTTGTTCAACAGTATTTAGGTTATTTAAGTGAGAGATTTGAACCTCTAACCTCTTACCTTGACGTTAATTAGGGATGTACATAAACGTTGGGTTATATATATATTTTTTAGTTTGGGTTGGTTGAATTTTTGGAAAATAAAAAATTCGGGTTCTTTTATAGATTGATATTATTTTTATCGAGTCAACTTGAGCAACCTGGAAAATAGAGTTAAAAACCAACTCTACCGTACTATAATTTTAAGATTATTACGAAAATTAAGAATGTTTGATGTCTGTAATTAGTGTTACTAATGCCTTGTCACTTCTAAATATTTCAAAAGATTTCATTTCCACTTCCCCGTCCAATTCTTTTGTCATAAATCGGAATAGGTACAACTATGTGAGATCTAGTAAAAACCTCTCTCTAACAGACACGTTTTAAAATCGTGAAACTAACAGCGATACGTAAGGGCCAAAGCATATAGATAATATAAGTTAGTGGTGGGTTTGAATTGTTACAAATGACATCAAACCCAGACACCAGGCGATATGCCAACGAAAACGTTAGGCTCCCAAGAGGGAGGGGGGATTGTGAGATATCACATCGGTTGGCGAGGAGAACGAAATACTCCTTATAAGGGTGTGAAAACCTTTTCCTAACCGTGAGATTGACGACAATACGTAACGGGTAAAAGCGGACAATATATATTGAACGGAAATTAACAGTGTTGGTTGGAACTAACTACCAATTGCCAGCTCATATAGTTTATTTTATTTTTTTTAATGATATTAAGAATTATTAATTACTCAACGCACGAATAAGAATATTGGAATAAAAAAAGAAAGCAAAATATTCGAATAATTTAATTAGTTAGGGAAATAAAAAATGGACATTAAATTGAATTGGTTGGTGAGGACCAAATTATTCTAATATGTTTTTATAGACAAAAGAGGGAGAGAGATTTTTTCAGATTACGACGCACGTGCTTCTGTCCACCACCATTGCTCCTAAATAAATGTTTCATAATAAAATAAAATTATAAAATATTTCCTTATTTATTTATTTATTTTTGTTAATGGATAATCCTACGTTAAATTAATAAAAATATCCAGCTTTAAAAAGTTTGCCAACGTCAAGCATAAACGATGTTGCATTCGTCGAGAAATCTAACATTTTTCTCCATCGTCTACGTTTGAAAGGGAGTAATAACCCGATGATAGGTTATATTGGTAGTTGCACATTGTTGGTAAGAGTTTTGTCTGGTTTGAACTGATTTAATCACGAGGGTACAATAACCACATGATAGGTTACGTTTAGTTTGATTTCAAGGTAGAGAAGCATTCATCGCATGGTGGGTTGCAATCAAACTTGATAAGTTCGATTTGGTTTCACCAAAGAAAATCGTTCGATGTGAGGTAGGTTTATACTCAAGCTTGACTGATTCGCTTCAATTTCATTGTGGGAAAGCGTTCCTCATAATTGCGTGTCGATAAGTTTAAACTAATATAATTCCTCTAATTTTAAGTATGTTTTGAATAGTAGTAATTTTTAGTATGATGTTACAGTGTTTGATTAGAATTTCCATACGTTATAAGGAAAGGAACATAATATTTTCACGTTTTGCAAGTTTCTTTCGGTATCAAGGTAGTAGAGATGAGTTCATTTATGGTTGGCCCACATATTTATCTTAATTCACGAAAAGTTGCTTCCTTGTGTTTATGATGTTACTTTGATGAGACTCTAGAAGATCACCAACTACCTCAAATATTAATGGAGTCATCTATGACTTAGTTCGTTTTGCAAGATGTTACCTAGTAGCACACCTACACTAGTTAAGACTAAAATTATGACTTTCATGTTTTAGGGTAGGTATGAATGGACAATTATTGTTGTGAGATCTTATATCGATTGGAGAGAGGAATGAGTGCCAGTTGGGATGTTGAGCCCCGAAGGGGGCTATATTGTGAGATCCCACATCGGTTGGAGAGGGAAACGACACATTCTTTATAAAGGTGTGGAAACCTCTCCCTAGCAGAGACGCGTTTTAAAAGAAATCCCAAAGAGAAGAATATTTGCTAATGGTGGACTTGGATTGTTACAAATGGTATCAGTGAGGAAGGTGGACACGGGGCGGTGTGTCAGCAAGGACACTGAGATCCCACATCAATTGGAGAGAGGAACGACTGATAAGATAGAGAACCACTACAAAGGGAGTAAGATTCAGATTACCTTTTTTATCGAATATCTCAAGGCAAGAACATTGTTTGATATTCGAGATCGATCATGTCTAGCTTGAATGATTCTTGTTGATCAAATATCTCAATGCAAGAACACTTGTTTGAGATTCGAATCACTCCACAAGCAAGATTGATCATGTCGAGCTTGAATGATCCATCCTTCTCTCAGCTAATAAAAAAATATCTTATATTTTTCTTTTTAGAATTCAATGTACAAACAATATTTTACATAATCCATCATTCATTGTATTGTTATGGATAGTGATTATCTTATGATTATCATCACACAACTAAACTTAAACTCTGTGAAAGTATTTCAGTGCTACACAGAACTCAAAAAGAAAGAGAAAAAGAAAAGTTGAGTGCTCTACCTCACTCAGAATTGGATGTAGCTAATTGCAGGCTTCACAGACTCTCCCTTTATCACCGCTGTCCACAACAAAAACACAAGTGTTTTGAGTCGAACACTCCAATTTAGTTGATCATAGTTCACAATCTAGAGTATTAGAACGAATGAAAATGAATATCAAGCAAATATCTTTTAGGATTACAAACTTTACAGCCAATGTGCAGTGAAAATCTTAGACGTGTTCAGTTTTTGGAAGCTGATTGAAAGATGAAAACTGCTGTCAATATGCCAACCAATGCGGTGACTCCCAATGCTGCACTAGGCAGGGGAGCCGTTACTCCAAAATTCTGCATCATGAAAACAATGATTCTGGTAAGGTTTCTGTTAATTGCTTGATGTGTCTCGTATGAAACTTGTATTACAAGACGCTATAAGGAAAACGAGGGTTAAGTCTAAGATAATGGAATTCCTCTAACCGAACAACGTAAACTACTGGAAAGAACAGCCCGGCCTACAAAAATTAGACGGCCACTTTTATATCAGATCAAGCATATTGTAACGATCCAAGCCTGCCACTAGTAGATATTGTCCGCTTTGTCCCGTTACATATCACCGTCAGTCTCATGATTTTAAAACACGTATGCTAGGGAGAGGTTTCTCCACCCCCTTGGAGGGCCCAGTGTCTTCGCTGGCACACCGCTTGGTATCTGGCTCTGATACCATTTGTAACAACTCAGACCCACCACTAGCAGATATTGTCCTCTTTAGGCTTTCTCTTTTAGAGTTCCTCTCAAGGTTTTAAAACGCATCTGCTAGAGAGGTTTCCACACCCCTATAAGAAATGGTTCGTTCCCCTCCCCAATCGATATGAGATCCCACACATATGCTGCATATCCAACAATCAGCTTAGAATAATTCAGTGGTCACTTCTTTAGCAAGCCAAAATCAGTGAGGTAAGTGTCTGGGAATATAAATGGCAGAGTTACAAGAAATTCTTCGCCCATTCCGTGGCACTTGCACGAAAAGAATGATTGGCAAAGACAGACCAAGCACTAAGTGGAATACATTCCAAATACATTTTAAGAGCCATCTTTAGTCTAACTCAACACTTTAAATGGTACTCCCGTGGTACAAGATACTTTTGTCCAAATAATTAGGGAGTGGAGCTATTATCTTATTAACAATAAGGTGTTTTGAATTAGATATGCCAAATTCCAGATTCCAAAAGGTCCAGAAATCCATAGAACAAATTTCTTTCAGCTATCAGAAATCTAAGTAACAAGACTCGAATTCTGAAACTAGAAAGGCCATACCTCCAAAAGACCTTTGCCTGTTGCTATTTCAACACTTATTGCAATTGCAAATCCTACCATTGCTAGCCGCCCAAGCCAAACATCCAGATTATTACTCTCTTGGCTACTTTGCTCACATCTTATAGAAACAGAATTTGGTTTCATTGCACGCTTCGTTTGACCAGTTGGCTTGCTTATCACTGGGAACAAGAAAAACCATTAGCCGATACTTCATAAAGTCTAGCCATAATATTGAGGAAGACAAACAAAGTCCTACATGAGCAAGGTACGATCAATCACGGATATATAAACGAGGGACAATATCTCTATTGATACTATGCCTTTTAAGTGAAATAAAAAATAAAGCCACGAGAACATATACCCAAAGTGGATCAGTTTTCCCTAACATTTCCAAAAAAAAAAATTCAATTATTATACTATTTTTCTAAACATCTCCACTTCCCTAATATTGCAATTCTAGCTAAGAATAATCATAACTCTTCATGTTAGAATGGAATTCAATTTCACCGTCACAGCTTATAATAAGCAAGAAACAAGATAACCACAATATTATAGAACAATCAGACTTCATTCTGATATTAGGGTAGTTCAATATTCATGCCCCATTGTATGCTTGAAATTGGAACTTGAAATGAAGATTGAAATGAAAAAACCCACTAATCGATAAAAATCATGAACACATCAAGAAGAAACATTCGAATTAGACTGAGAATAGAAAGAGTAAAACTCTGTAAGTACCAAGTGGAGAGCCAGTAGCAAACGTGGTTCCGAATCGGTATAAATTCGGGAGGTGACCTCTGCGAAGTGGAAAGGGTTTTGGGGCTGATCTTGCGAAGGAAGCATCTGCAACATTGTGTTCGTGTGTTTTATGAATCGATGGATATTCAGCAATCACAGAACAGAAGAACGAAATGGAGAAAGTGTGAGAGAGATGAAGAGAGTACCGCGTATGGCGAGAGAGAGGGAGGCGGAAGCATGAAGAACGGCCATTTTAGGAGCTCGATTGTCGCCGGAAAACTCCTTATCTCTTCTTCTCCAATGGCCAAATGGACAGATACCAGCAGTTGATGAGTGAAGGCCGTTTCATTCCACTTTTGCAATTGTGGAAAGCAAGACTGCCACGTGTCCTCCATAAAAAAATAAACATTTAATTTCTTAATAAAAAATTCTCTTAAATTTTGAAAAAAAAAATTAAAATATCTTTAAATTAAAAAAAGTTCCAAAAAAAAAAAAAAAAAAAAAAATTACCTTTAATTATGAATAA
>NW_019272027.1:1520395-1527822 GCF_002738345.1 Cucurbita maxima
AAAAAAAAAAAAAAAAAAAAAAAAAAAAAAAAAAAAAAAAAAAAAAAAATCTTACCTTTAATTATGAATAATAAAATATTTTAACTCTTAAAAAAAATGTTTCACCCTTGTTTTTAAACTTTTTTTTTTATTTTATTTCAAAAATATCTAAATGTTTTTTAAAAATTTTAAAATACTTTTATAGACTTCATTACAATTACTACTAAGGTAGGGAATGATCATAAATTTATAATCAAATAATACTATCTCTGTTGGAATGGGGCCTTTTGGGAAGTCATGAGCACTTATACTTGACAATATCATACCATTGTAGAGTCGTGTTCATCTAACATGCTATTAGAGCCATTCCAATAAAATCTTCAAATGTCGAACAAATGACTCCAAAAGAAAAGAAGTCGAGCCTCGATTAAAGGGAGGTCTCACATCGACTAACTTAGAGAATGATCATAGGTTTGATGAGGGGAGGTGCATTGAAATTTTTAAAAGTTGTATTAAAACTACAACATTATTTCTTCTCTTCTCTTGACTTTTTTTTTCCGGGAAGGTATTGTACTCCCAACCATTTTTTATCGTCACTTGACTACGTAATACTGATAACATGTATGTTTATAATGAATTGTTGTGTCTGCATGTTTTATTTTACTACCATGATTGATTTTGATTATTGTTGATTTATAACATTAGTATCCTATATGATGTTTTGGAGCTAGAATAAAGTCGTAGGATACATGCTAGACTTAAGTAGGACCTGATGGATTTGTAGGAACGGCTAGAAAACCTAAATAGATTAAGCTAAGTATCATGTAGCATAAGAGCACCCTAGACTATACTATACCTAGATTAGTACTATGATCAAAGCCAAGAGCACTCCCTTATCTTTGTCAATGTCTCACACGGATTATTGGGGTAGTTAGCTAGTTTTAGTAGTGAACTTGTCTTAATTGGTGGAGTCAGCTTGTGCACCATGGTGTAGACCTAGATTGGTACCGATATGGTAGTGCCTTGAGAACAGAACTTGATAAGCCTAGAACGTGATGAGATTAGAGCTTGATAACATGTGGAATCGAACTAGGGCTATACTACATAGACTAACTCGTAGGATGTGTGAGGGACCACATAGGTACTAAGTAGTTGGCAGGCACGAGGGTCACCCCTAGAACTTGACATGACATTATGATCCTACTTAGGTTCGCCATTTTGGCCTTCGTAAATTAAAATTTGGTAATGAATGACTGTAGATTTATAATGTCCCTTTAGGTCGTTAGTATTGGAATCAAAACGATGTCGCACCTCACAGATACATGATACACAAGAATCACATTATAGACATAAAGAAAGGCCTAGATAAAGAGTAGATACACTTTGAGGTAGATTAAGGCTCTAATCGATCTAACCCTAAACCCTAAACCCTAAACGTGTATGGGGTGAGCCTAGTAAACCAATCATAAATTACTTTGGAGCATCAAAGTTAACTCCGACTGAAATTGATTTTCATCTCTTTAAGGGAGAATATCATAAAGTCAAATAAAGATATGTTAAGAAAGATTATTCCAAGATTGAGCTCAATTCATTTAGTCTATAAAATATTGAAACGAAACCATAAATCCCAATAAAGAAGTGAGGGCTAATATTATTAATGAACCATTAGAATAAAACATAATAAAGATAAAAATGGCCACGTTGAATAAAATGAGATGTTGTCACAATCGCACTTTGATACCAGCGAACTTGCGATTGCGTGGCACTCACTATTCAGCAACAAGTGAGTTAAGTCTATTCGTTCTTGTGTCGCCTACGGTCAAACGACGTATGCTCAAGCCTCTGGCCCGTTCAAGAAGAAAGTTTTTAGAAAACAGTGGCAGAGAGATTTCAAAAGAGGGTTTCGAAAGCAAGATTTGAGAAATTGAAATTTGTGTTATATGAGAATATAAGCAAAAGACGACAACAACAACAGCTTACTGCATATAACTATAAGGTACGGAGAAGTTGACAACGAAGGAAGCCCCACCATCAAACAAGAAAGAAAATGGAAACTTGAATCGAATCAAAAGTTTCATGGTTAATCTCATATGGGGGCATGCACCCAATGCAGTGATCCGACCCAATCCAGTTCTCTTTTGACCTAATCTAAAAAAAGGTCTACAAAAACTTGAAGAAAGTTATATCGATGCTTTCTTCAACTTGAAGAAGGTAAGCTATGCTGAATTTCGAACAACTACACTGAGTCAATTACGGATTTTATCGTTCATGTCATGTAAAAGACAGATGAATTGATCGACGAGAGTACGTGTGAGTCAATTACGTGTAACTAGTCTCCCATGGCAAGCAAAGAACCAAAAAAAGACAACTTATGAATCACTATTGTCCATAAAACAAGAGAAAGAAAACTAAACTTTGAATAACTTACCGGAAAAGGAAACGAAAAGTAAAAATAAAAAAGGTTAAATATTTAGAACCCAACCCCAAAACTCAGGCAAAACGCTAACTAGCCTAACATCTACTATAGCCTCTCTGCCAAGTCATGCAGTCGCTGCTCTCGCCGGTGCCTCGCACTGGAGCCTTCCCGGCCGCCGCAGTCTATTCATCGGATTTTCACCTCAGCCACTTCCATTGCCGGCCTTTCTCTGTACGAGGCCGTCAAGCGTCCGATCTCAATTCTCCTCCCAATTCACTTCCTTCGTTTAGCGCCATTCGATCTTCTTCTTCTTCTTCTTCTTCTTCTTCTTCGTTGTTGCTTTCAAAGACTTTTGGTACTCTGGAGCATAGGAGAGGACAATTTTGTTTGGAAACACGCGCTTCTTCTAGTTCCATTTCGCCGACGGTTCCCCCAATTGATGAGGCTGAAAAGTTGAAACTGGCTCAGGTTCTCGTTCTTTTGATTCTTTCGGTTGTTCTTTTACTTAAGATGAGGAATGTAGCTTTGAAAATTACGCGTGAAATCATGAAGAATTTTATGTTGGTTTTATCATTGATGAATCAATTACATTAGTTTTAGAAAATTCTTGTCTCTAATTTTAACGACTGGATGTTTCTATTATATTATTAATGAACGTTTAAGCTTTGTAACTCTTTAGCTCTTTCCTGAGAAAGCAGAATAAGGGAACAGCTAAATCACATTTGTAGTTGACAGGCATGGAAGAGTAGAATGTAGGTAGATTGGCTACCAAGCATAAGAAATTACACATAGAAAATAAGCAACTAGAGCTATAGACAGTATATTAAGTACACTCTGAACAAGCGTACACCATGAGAAAGGACGCAGGCAGTACATTCTAGGCACAATGAACTTCGTACAACTGTTAATGGAACTTTGTTTCTTTGACAGACATTTTATTATACAGTGTGATATTAGAGGAACATCCTCAGCATTTGTTAAGTGTCATGGAGGTATTGAGATAGCAATGTCTGAAGATCAATAAAAGAAACTACAATATTGAGCAAGTGAAGTCTGAAATCTATGTCATTCTTTTGAGGAAGAGGTTTTGTGCTGATCCCATCAAAATTCAAGCCATGCACTCTTGGTCTAGTAGTGAACAGAACGATGCTAAGTGGATTTTTAGGCCTTATGTGGCAAGCTCAAAAAATAGTGGATGGATATAATAACACTGGATGCTCCCAACTGAACAATTGAAAAGAGATAAATTTGTTTGGAGCCCATAAGTTTAGGCACCTCTTAGTCGATGTAAAACTCCTATGACTGCAATATCCTTTCATTGGCTCTCCCTGATTTTGTAAAGAGCTAACTTTGATAGTCAACACATTTGGTTATGGGGTGGGTGTGCTACAAAATGAATAGCCAAATATCCTAGCAAACTACTGCCAAGTCCTTTCAAACTAAGCTAGATAGAAACCTATCTGCAAAAAGGAATAAATGGTAATATTTTTAGTATAGATGGAGGTTTATTGCGCACATCAATCAAATTAGACTGAAATAATTGATAGGCGAGGGCTAGGGAGTGTGAATCTCAAAGGTGGTTGGTCAAGTTGCTGGGGTTATGATTTCTAAATTCAACACTGTCATGAACAAGAGAATAGAGCAGTAGGTGTCTCTTAATGTTTACCTTCAGTGTTAATTTTACTAATCTTTTCCATTGTGATGAGGATCATGTTAAAGCTAACAAGGAACATGTAAAATCAAACTTCTGTCTAGCCAATCCCCAACTCAAGCGGCTGATTATGGCAGATGGGGCCCGCTCCATCACATTTTATTCTAAAGTTGGCTCAGTTATACTTCAAAGGGCATTTCATTTTTGTAGTTGCAGTTTCAAAGGATCCCCTCTCTTTTCTTTCCTCCGAAACAACGATTGTTGTATGATTGCGGGGACATTCAGTCTAGCTGATGAAAAATTACTAACATGTAGTTTCTAATTCATACTGGAAGGGGATAAGAAAGATGGTTAGTGAGCATGCATCAAATTGTACAATTTGTCTACCTAACATGCATGCAGCCATATCCCCAACTACCCTATTGCAGCCACAACCTGACATTTGTCATGGGATTATCTTCACTATGGACTTCATTGAGAATTTCCCAAGTATGAGAGAACGCAATTAGTATTAATGGTAGTGGATTGATTGATGAAATATGCTCATTTCATTGCTCTAATCATCATTACATTGTAATGAAGCTTCTATAGCTTCTTTATTTTTTAAGAAAAATCATCAAGCTTTGTGGTTGACCTAGTAGCTCCATGAGCAACTTTTTGAATGAAATATTCAAACAAGAGGCTACAGGGTATTGTTTTGAAGCACAACATAGCATGCAATCTTCAAATGGATTAATAATCAGAGGTTGATATCAGGGGTTGGAGACTAGGCGCTTAGTGAAGTCCATGACATTTAACATATTTTGGGAAGAATAAGCATTCTAAGTAGGGAAAGTGGAATGATTTTGTACAAGAGAAGAGAAACTACTCGAGCAGAGAGCAGGTTAGAAAGTGATGCAATGTGAGTATGTAAACGTGTGAATGTAAGCTCGCAGTTTATAATGGACAGAAAAAGCAGAAGCTTAGGTGGCTTATGTGCCGAGCATAAGTAAGAAAAATCATGGAAAAAACAAACTAGACTGGAAAAGATTTTTAAATTGCTATGTGCTGAGCATAAGTAAGAAAAATCATGCTTATGTGCTGAGCATAGGTTTCTAAATTGTTTCTTCATTATAATCAAACTAGACTGGAATAGATTAAATGGGAAAAAACAATAATTTTGTTTTAATACTACGTTCTTATGACTCTCACAAAGTGAACAAAAAAAAAAAAAAAAAAAAAAAATCCGATTTTGTCATCTAGGATAATATTGTGTTCTGACCATTATCCTGCTGTTATTGTTATTAATTGCTTGTTTAGTGGCTTAATTAGTTTGTGGTTTGTTAAGTGGTTTACTACGTTATTGTCAGTTAATTGGCAGCATTTAGTCAAGTGCTATGCCTTTGTAGTCATTACTTTTGAGTTGAACAACGATTTCTTGTGAGTGTTCTTCAATAGGTTCCTAGATTGCTTCATTATCAGTATTGCTAACATATGACGAACCAAGTTGTTTTGATGGTTTAGGTGGCAAAGAGATTAGAGAAGACATCGAGGTACTTCAAGAGGTTGGGTAATCTTGGATTTTGGGGACAGTTGGTGCTCACTGTTGTGGCTGCCGTTATTCTTTCATTTTCTGTTGTCATCACCGGGAAAATTATATCACCTGCCACTTTTTATGCTACTGCTGGTGGTATTGTGGCAGCTTTCATTTCTGTATTTTGGTCCTTTGGTTACATTCGGCTTTCTGATAAACTTCGACGGACTGCAAACCAGCCCTCCAAGGTAATATTTCCAGCTTTCAGCATTCTTCCTTTCCTTGGTTCCTCTCATTTATTTTTGCCATATCGCACCAATAGGCTTGATTCTGTGATTTGGTATCTGAATGTATAGCTTCTTTTTACGTAATTTTAGCTGCAAAACATGAGCATGTGGAAGATAAAGTAGAAAATTGACTAACTCATGTTACGGCGTTTTATTTGTTGATCCTGATTTCAGGCTCCTCCTCGGGCCGATGTCGTGAATAGTCTAAAAAATGGAATTGTGATGAACCTTCTGGGCATGGGTGCTGCCATTCTGGGGATGCAAGCGACGGTAGGATTGTTAGTTGCTAAGGCTCTTACTTCCTCTGCAACTCCATATTTCCAGGCAGCCTCGCCTGGGAATAGCCCTGTTCTTGCTTTGGATGTATTCTTGGTACAGGTACGTTTTTTCTCAATGGTTATTTTGCTGAAAAAAAAAAATAAAAGATCTTCAGAGTTTGGACTTGGAAAAATGTTGCATGTACATGTCATTGAAAATAAGGTTGAAAATTGATGGAACTGGTACGCTAAAAAGGAATGTGATTGAATCCCATTGCTGCATTGCTGGATATGATGTGAGATTCCACCTCAGTTGGAGAGGGGAACGAAACATTCGTTATAAGGGTGTGAAAACCTCTCCCTAGCAGACACGTTTTAAAACCTTGAGGGAAAGCCCAAAGAGAACAATATCGGCTAGTGGTGGGCTTGAGCTGTTACAAATGGTATCAGAGACCGACATCGGGCAGTGTTCCAGCGAGAACGGTGGGCCCCCGAGGGAGGTGGATTGTGAGATCTCACATCGGGTGGAGATGGGAACAAAACATTTTTCGTAAGAGTGTGCAAACCTCTCCCTAGAAAATGCGTTTTAAAACCTTGAGGGGAAGTGCAGAAGGGAAATCCCAAAGAGAACAATATTTGCTAGCCGTGGGTTTTAGCCGTTAGATATGATTACTCACTCAAGCATATGAACCAACTGCCATTTAATAACTTCCTTAACTTCCCCTTTTGCAGGCTTCTGCAAACACTATCCTCTCCCATTTCCTCGGGCTCGTTTTCTCGTTGGAGCTACTGCGGTCGGTGACAATACCTGTTGCTGAGAGCATTCATATCCCCCAAATAGCATAACCTCCACCGTCGCCCTTCTAGTTGGTTAATGCAGCAGCGGATTCAACATCGGAGGTGACGTTGTACGAATTGATCGATTATCTTAGCGTAATTAAAGCCATTTGTATTTCTGTTGTGACTGTTGAGATCCATCTGATTTGGATACTCTCTTCTCTGGTGTGAGTAGAAATCAAAAGCCTTTCTTGGTCATGAAGTTTAGCTTCAAATATGGTATTGTTTGAGTTTTAAAGTTTTAATCTGTTTTCGGTTTTAATATTAACATTGTTTTTTTTTTTAAATGAACAATATTTACATGGTTGATCTGGAAGCTTTGGTATTGGTTATTTTATATTTTGGTTGATCAATTTATGAATATTGAATTTTAATTCTTTTAACTTTCTTCAAACTTCAAATTGGATTCCCATAGTAAAATTTTAAATTTTGTTACTGCTGTAAAAATGTTTTTTTTTTTTTTTTTTTTTTTTTTTTTTTTTTTTTT
>NW_019272027.1:1528368-1544062 GCF_002738345.1 Cucurbita maxima
TTTTTTTTTAAAAATTTTTTTTTTTTTTTTTTTTTTTTTTTTTTTGTCATAGAAGACCGAATATCAATTTGAATAATTTTTTTTTTGGTAGAGTTTTGTTCACGCATGGATGATCTTAATCAATGTTTAAGTCACTTTTAAATATAATCGAGATATTACCCAGATACTAGAAATTCAAAGGATTATCTTAAATTATGTTTAACTAACGTTAATGATATTTCATTACTGGTTAATACGAGACTGGAGCGTTAATAATTCATGTTTTATGTATGATGTGTTAATACTGTTGATTCTTTAGTTTGTGGAGAAGTAGTGATATAACTTCTAGTGCTAGACAATTATTTTTTTCTTAATTCAACTTTAGACCATAAACATATCCAACATTCTTACAAAAGAGTCTAATTTGAGCATAAACTCTCATATCATGTTAGATTAACACGAATCTCTACAATAGGATGATATTGTCTACTTTGAGCATAAACTCTCATGGTTTTGCTTTCTCCACAATGGGATGATATTGTCTACTTTGAGCATAAACTCTCATGGTTTTGCTTTGGGCTTCTCCACAAAGCCTCGTACCATTGGAGATAGTATTATTTAATTATAAACTCATGATCATTTCTTTGATCATCTTCTAGATTAGCCGATGTGAGACTTTTATCTAACACCTCCCCTCAACAAAGTATGTATGTCTCCCCTCAATCGTGGCTTACTCTTTTTCCTTTTTCTTTTGTAAGATTGAAAAATGAAATCTTGCTAAAATTTAATGACATTTGGTGAAGTTTAATTAATTAAATAAAGTATAATGTGAAAGAGAAAAATAACGATAAAAGTAATTTAGAAGTATTATTTTATAAACTTAGCCCAAAATCATTTTTATCCAACATTTGAAGAGAGGGAGAGAGAGAGAGCATTGTGTTTCTTCCTTCCTTCGCCCGTTTTCTGGAAACTCATCGACGGAGAAGAGAGAAGCAGTCTGTTCGGAAAATTCGCAGATCTCCGAGTCACCAGAAGAATTCAAGCTGTCACTGGACGAAGAAGGCGACGCGATTTGAAGTACACACAGAGATGTTGCCTACAGCTTCCAGAGGGCGCTCCTCGTCCTCTACATCTCGAGCTAATCCCATGTATCTACAGTACCTTCGTCGAATTGTCAAGGTTCTCTCACTCCCTCAGATTATGTCTATTTTCCATCCCTAGCAGATCCGTTCTTTATGTTAATCAAACTGCTACTTTTCGCATCCAATTTGTTAAGGATTCATCTTCACGGATGTGGCTGATGAAGACTGTATACGATCATCTGATTTAAAATTGTTGTTCTTTGAGGAATCTGTACGCCTTTATCTTTTTTCTCTGTGTTAGCATTGGTGGAACAGTGTTGTTATAGTTCCTTCCGAAATTTTGTTTTTATTTTGTATTTTAACCGCGATTCTTCCTACCTGCTTCGTTTCGGTTAGATCATTTGTTGTTTTGTTATTCGTGATTTGCATTACGCTGTTTGATCCTCGATGTATTGGTTGCGTGCCACGTGGAGTCTTGGATCTTGTGAATTCAAGCTACTGTATAGTTAGATTGTTCGGCGAGAGCAATTGGATTTGTAATGTAATTTATTGCTTCCCCAACATGCTTTGGCTAGTTCTGTTCTCTTTGCAGTTCTTGAAATTTTGTCATCTTCATGTTTTACAAAAAAAGTTGTCGGAAATTGGCCCCAAAATGAAACTAACATTTTTTTTTATTAATCGCCTTCTTATGACATGTTGCTTGCTTGATGCCATTAATTTCACAAGTCATCACTTTATCTGGCTAATTGCAGTGGCAACAAATGGACATCGAATATACATTCTGGCAAATGCTTCAACTATGCACTTCACCGAAAGTTGTGTACGTATTGGTTCTTATTGACTATTGTCACTCACTAAGAGATGAATCGAACTTTGTTTCAAGTTTAATTTTAGCCCTTTCCTAATCATTCGTATTTGGTTTTTTGGTTGAATTTTTCTATGGACCCAGCTATCAGCATACCAAGTATCACAAGCGTAAGTACATATCCCACCAAAGAGTTCTTTATTTTATTTTTTTCTACTGATTTTAATGGTGCTGAAAAATTTGTTTTTGTACTCATTCGCTTTACAGTTATGTGTAATTCAGTTTATAAGTTGTTTAGATCTTTTGCAATATACACTTTGCTCTTTAACTTTGTGTTGAGTTTCTACTACCAATGTAACATGCTACTAAGTGAAGGTAGTGAATTAAATTCAAAACGTATTCCTTTTCTAAAACATGCAGGGTTTTGAATTCAGGTTGATACATAGAAGTATTGGATTAGCATGCGTATTTCTGAGGGGAAGCTCATTGCTATATTCTAAATGGTTGTGAAATAGGTGATGGAGCCGTGGAGGTGGACCATTAAATTTTGGGAGACTGATTCTTGGGTCTCCAACTCTTGCTTGTTTGTGTGCTTCTCTTAGGTCTCGATTCTTGCTTGTTAGCTTCCTTGTTGTGCTGGGATGTTTCTCATAATATTAATCTCAGAAGCTATTGGGTAGAGAAATTATCATCAATCTAAAATCATAATCAAATTAGCATTGAAAGTTCAAATTTAATCGTTTTCTAATTGATATAGTGGGTTCTAGTTATACTGAGACCAGTTGAGAGTGTTGGTGTGGGCTTTGCATGTGTTCTGTTGAATTGATGCTTATTGTAAGAATAGGTTTTCGAGCTTTGCACATAATTGGTTCAAGAGAAAAGTGATGGCGATGGTTCTTTTATCTTGAGGATCTGATACCTAGTTCTTATTTTCTCTATGTCTATTTCTTTTCCGTGTTGGGTGTTTCTCAAATCCTCTTATGGTCAGGATTTGTGATTTTGTTAATTGATTTTTCCATCGCATACTAGTTAGCTAGATGTTCAGTGATTGATGTGTAGGAGTTCATTGAGTTAATTGACAGAGAGGTGGCGTTTCTAGTTGAAATTGAATCAAAGAACTCTCCAACATTGTTATGAAGTTAACAAACTTGACTACATACCCTATTACATAGGGGTCATAACTAGTGTAGCGTTTACGCCCAAGATCAACACCTTTTCTATTTGAATGTGATTTTATCATTATTTTATTTGAATTGCATAAAAATTTATGGGATGTCACAAAAAGGCTTTCCCAATTGACAAATTTTAGTTTATCGGAAGTCTATTTTCATCTGAAAATGACAGAAAAAAAAAAAAAAAAAGTTGGTTAGCAATCTTCTTTTTATGGCTTAAAAGGAACAATAGAACGTTTTGTAGAAAGGGGAGAAACCTTATTTATCTTTACGATCTCATTTTGTATGCAGCAGCTACTTAATTTAAGATAGATAGTTTTTTTAGAGGAGATTTTTCTAACCTACATTAGCCTTGGAGGTCTTCATCTCTTTTGTATATTTCATTGGATGAATGAAATTTGTTTCCCTTTCCAAAAGAAAAAAGAAAAAGTCTTAACAGTAGATATAATATGTCTGGTATAAAGGTTTTCCATTTATTAGAACTTAAATGAAAAGATGTTTTTTTTTTCTTGTGTCAGAAACTAAGAATCAATGGGCACGCGATGATCCTGCTTTTGTTGTGATTTGCAGTCTTCTTTTGGCAGTTGCAACTTTGGCTTACTGTGCTGCGTAAGTGTAGCCAATGCTTCTATGTTGTATCTCATCTCTTTGTTGGTTTATTTTATGATGAAGTGCATCCATTAAGGTAGGTCCTTCCCAAAATATTTGTCTGATTCCTCGTGTGTGTGTGAGAGAGAGAGAGGCTTCAGAAGGTGTATCGGCCTCTTCCTCTTTCTCACAATGAACAAATGGACATGCACATGCAAAAACATATAAACAATAAATAAATTGAAAGAAACATGCACACCTATACACTTCACGTTTGTTTTCTCTTCTCTTGATTTGTTACAATTGGACTAATTTTCGTTTTTTTTTTGTAAGAAGTTGTCTATTAAGAAAGACAGCTAATTTATGCCTTTGTTGTGTTTTCTGATTGTCAAAATTTGTTAACAATTTCAGATATGATCATAGTGCATCACATGCCACCTTTGTTGTTATTTCAGTACTGCTCTCTCATTTGCTAATAACTGGGGCGATTTTGGCTACTTGTTGTTGGTAAGCTATTTCCCTCCTGTGATTGCATATTACTAAATGATCTTACCAACAACTTATTTTTTGTCTGCACAAGAAATAATCATTTGCTATCATCTTGAATGCATCTTACTCCTAGAGATTGACTGATTATTTATTCTCTTGGCTGTTTTGATTTGCTTTTTGGACTTGAATCATCCTAATCAGATGTGCCTTGTCTAATGCTTTCTTGACTTCAATTTCAGATTTTTGTTTCTGCACTGAGTAAAATAGGCATATGAACAATATAAACTAAGTTAGATAAAGGGTGATCAGTCAGTTTGACTACACAACGAAAAAATTCCCAGAATGATTCATCTTTTTTCATATATTTTGGTTGCTCTTATCTTGTAGATAATGGTTGGCATCAGCACCAAGAATATGAGACACCCTAATTTGATGTAGCATATTATGTGCCTGTTTGGAATGAATTTCCAATGCTGACACTTTTTAACACTTGAAATTCTTTTATTAAGCACTGAGAAAGCATCATTCCAAATAGGTCTTAAATCGACAACTTAACTGCTACACCTGTTGGGCATGAGCTTCAATAATTATCCATTCCTTTATCATCTAAAGAGATATGTGGCTTAAAATAAAGAATATAAATTTTAGCTGTTTCCCTTCCCTTTTTGAGGACCCCTGTATTCTGATACAGTTTTCTTTTAAATACCTGTATTAAGTTACGTTGGAGTTTCGTGTCTAGTTTCTATCCATCAACAACTTGTTAATTCTGAATTACTATCACAGTTGAACGCTCGAGCATCTGTATGAAGTTCACTCATTTCTCTATCTTTATTGTTGAAAATATTTCTATAGTATCTAATTTATAGTGAGCAATTTCATTACTTAAATGTACTTTCAGGTTATTAACAAATGCTTACCTTCGGGAAGAGACACCAGGCAGTCATGTAGTTGAGCAACGGGTTGAATGGCAAGATCTACCACTCTAAATTTTAGCTTTATTGAGTGTTGCTTATAACTTCATTTCAACTTTTGTTAGTTTTTAGTTCTGTATTTTTATTGGCCTTTTGGATTTTGGTATTCTATCATATTTAAGCAATGTCTTCCCACTGAGCCTTACAAATTAGTGGATTGATATATGGTTTATTTATTTATCTATTTATTTTTGACTGGTTCAAGGCTCTATGCATTTGATGTGCACTGCAATTCTTTCTTCCCAATGTTTGTTTTGCTTCACGGTAAGTATGATAAAGGTTTCTGTTTGTTTTTTTTTTTGTTTTCCAGCATCTATGATACCACTCTGAAATATTGGTTTCCTTGCAGTGATCCATTATTTCATATCACCGCTTCTGGTGGCGCATGGCTTCATTCCGTTATTGCTATCAAATTTACTTTTCATGATTGGGGCTTCGTATTACCATTACGTCAACTTTTTAGGTTATGATGGTAAGCTATGTTTTCTTCTCTTATTTCTGTCCAATCTGTATATTTTTGTGTTGATTCAATATGGCTAGAGGTAGACTGAACCAGAGAGGATAAACCCTTTTTCTCTTCATGGCTAGAACTTTTGGGTCATTTAGAAATTTCAGGTGGGTGCCACTTAGGAAGTTCAATGTGAATTTAGGAAAAGCATTAGTTAAGTGCTTGTGCTTCTAAAAGTAACATACTTTTAATTCATTTTTCCGAACACTACAAAAATTTGAAAAAGTGCCTTTTTATTTCATTTATTTATTTGAATAAGAAACTGAGGTTTCATTTTATTTATTTATTTGAATAAGAAGCTGAGGTTTCATCATTTTTATAAGGTAGATGGCAAAAGAAAGAAACTTATAGGTGAATGTAGTAGTAAAAGATCTAAGAATAAAAAATCAAATGATTATCAAATGGGTGCTAAAAAATGTAAGAATAAAAAATCAAATGATTATCAAAAGGGTGCGAGTTTCTGTCACTTCTAAGTTTCCCGTTAGCCGCATGATTGCTGCATGAAATTATTGACCGAGTGCCCTAATGCAGTACTGCCATTTTTGGAGAAAACTACGTTCTTCCTCTATCCAATTGGTGTGGTCTTTGTTCTTACTCCAATCTGTAAGTCATAATGAAACCCTCAACTCCCTGTTTTTCTGAGCTCTCATTCTGAAAGTAAATTTCACTTTCCTTTTATGGCTGCAGTTATCTTGATTGGCTTCAACCCATCAAGATATTTCATGAATATGTACTTCAGTCGGAACCTATAATCTCGAGTTACGGATTCGGCTACACATACCTTGAGGAGGCGCAGGATTGATAGATCAAAGATTTATTTTTCACTTGCATCTTGAAAAGAAATGAGGAAGTGTGTGGATGGATACAGCCTCAGTTGCTAATTTTTCAGGCCATTGGTGAGCGATATCAGGAAGTGTAGTGCATCAGGGCTGCAAGTGAGTTGACGCGGCTGAATTTTTGTTTGATGAAATAGATGATATTTGTTGGATGTAATGATTTTTAGCTGATACATTGTTTGCAGTTTACACAAAGCACTTGAAAAGAATTAATTCCATCTGCCTTTCTGAATGTGTTTGTCAATGTGCAGTGAGAGACCTTTTATTTAGATCTCTTAAACTGCTTTCCATTTGACCAGAAACTGGTGCCTTATTCCCTTCGCCATCTTTTGACTGATGCTGGAAAAGGATGTCTTTTGAAGTGCAAATCACAAACTGGAACCAACCCAACTTTTCAATGGAATACCATAATCTCCCACAATTATTCACTTTTTTCTCTTTTTTCTTTTCGAGTAATGTCGGGATTTGCATCTCTAACTTTTTGGTAGGAATATCCATTCTTTTCGGGGCGAATTCATTTTTAAGCATAAAGTAGAGAGAAAATTCACCTTGAGCTATACAGAGACAAGTCATCTCCGTTATTTTGGTTAAATTATACATGGTGTATGGTGGAAGGTTAAATTTTAGTTTCTATGATTTTAAAAGTTATATAATTTATTCTTGAGAAATTTTGTAATAACCCAGAGTTAAAAAGGAATAACAAAAGAAAAGAAAATGAAAGTTGTCCAACATCACTTAGGTTGAGAAAGTAGGGAGTTCGGACTCCATTATAAAAGAAATTCCTTTCATCCCACTAGTGGTTCTAGGTCGGCTTTTTGGCTAATATTGCTTGGGTTGATATGTTCGGACCTTTTTCTATTGAAACGGTTTGATATGTTCAGACCTTTTTCTATTGGTTTCAACTCTTCAAAAGCGTGGAGGGTTAATATGTCTACTTTTGAAGCATGGTTAATATGCCTACTTTTGAAGCATTTAAGGTTAGTATGACAACCTTTTAGGTTGAGTGTTTGGCTGATCCGGGTCTGATACACTCAAAACCCTTTACTACTAATTTCAACTCTTCGAGAGAATTTAAGGTTAGTATGATTAACTTCTAGCTAATTTAAATTATTTTATGCAAAATTAGAAGAACTAATTTTGACAATAGAATTCTAATTTATGATTGCGGCTTTTAGGTAAAATTAAATTTCATAGAGTAGTGTTAAACTAGCACAAAGGGATCATAGTAGTTTCGGCCTAGACCAACGGAGTACGTGGTTTCACTCTTGGTTTGGTTGGAAAAATTGTTTTATGTATGATGACACGTGCCTAGTGGCCTCTGTCATGTGTGTGATATGCTTTGATATGTGATGGTATATTATGTTATGCTATATGATATGCTAAATAATACTATGGTATAAACGAAATGTCATGTTATGTAACGATAAGCAACGCTATGTTATGGCATGCCATCATATGCTATGATATGTTATATTATGACATGCCATGAGATGTTTTGAAACAAGAAAATCTATGAAGCACAACATTCCTAACCCATATCATGGAAGTTATGTTATGTATGAAGTGATGTAAAAGAATTAGTACGCATAATTACCCGACTTAATTGTTATGAAAGAATGGAGTCTGTATTGCATCATTTATTATGCCATGATAGAAAGTATGGAGACCACGTGTATAACTGTATGTTCACGTGCATCGGGATACTTTCTCACTATGATGAGTACGGAAGCGTACACTATGGAGGTTGATTATGACCATAATGTTTGCCATGATGATTCAAAGGCCGATATTCCCTCTGGGTGTTCGACAACTGACTGTCAGTGAGTGCTAGCCTAACTAGTAGGCCCAGGTGGTGTGCGAGCTCTCCTGGTGGGTCCAATATAGATAAATACTACACATCCAATTTAGCTCAGATTGGAAAGTCACATCAGAGAATGAAATGATGTTTTAGATGATAGGTCACAACATATTGCATGTGACTGCATTTCACGACCCAATAGTGGAGTCACTTCCGGAGTATTTATTAAAATACTCATGCTATGGGCTTCTCTTACATTTCAAGTAAAGGCAATGTGTCACAACCTAACTATGAACAGAGTAGGTTGTGACCTTCACGTTGCGACAAGAGAAGCGGCGACCCACAAGTGACACCTATCCGGCCACACGAGGGCCTAAATGAGTGTCATGATGCCACCGAGTAGGACGGTGCAGCATCTAACAAACCACACAGAGTGGGCATTGAAGACAAGTTGAGGCATAAGCAAGATAGAGATATCAAATAGACAAGATGGACGTAGATAGGTTTGTTGAAGGGCTAGGTAGGGTCCTGGGCCTTAATCTCAAAAGTTGGGGTTTCAGAAAGAATTTGAATATTCGGTTCTGGAGTTAAGTCCGTCCATATGAAATATGAATGCTCACCAAATTTGGTGTCAATCGAAAACTAGATGAACGCTCCATAACACCGTATGACCATTCGCCAAAATCATGTCTATACTTGAAAGTTTGAAAATGACTTAAAATGTACTACAGGAGGAGGCAGGTGTCAGCTCTCCACCACCCCTAGGCCCTATGGCCTAAGCGAGCTAACCTGTAGTACATACGTGTGTCACAACGAGTGCGAGCGTGCCGAGACGAGTGTCTCAGACAACTTCCATTGAAATGAATTTTTCAAGGATAGTATCGGATAACACGAATGTGCTGGTATTGCCACTCAGCCCACGTGTCGGAAGTTGCTATATGCATCCGCTATCCAGTACGGTATCCTCAAAGTTCAAATAAGGAAACGAATCTAGGGTACCAAAAAAAAAACACAAAAGAAGTAAGTGGTTGAGGTCGACCCCATAGGTCTAGGCTAACCATCGCATTGGCAAGCCAAGGTCCACTTCTTTCCTTCTTGTAGAGAGGAGGAGGAACAACACCAGCTAAAATTAAGACACTCAACCCAACGTTCGATGTCTTTAAGGAAATGATGAATTAAAAATTGAGTAGAAAGTGATTTTAAACGACAAAAGAGGAATCAAACTACATAAGTGGAGTTTTGAGGTGGATGAGCTAACCAATCTCACTTATTAACAACCAACCATCTTTCTATTTACACACCCAATATGACCTTCCAACTAGTTTACTCTTTATGTAGCTAACTTCATTTAAAAAAAAAAACAAACATAGTGTCGTACTCTTATACACTATGGGATAAGTTGTGTTCGTAGATACCGTCATTACAAGTAAATCTATTTTGTATGAGTTGTTCATAATTACGGCTAGGTTAAAAGTCTATTTTACCCTTATAGTTACATCTTATACCTTAAGTACCACGAATTCTCAAATGAACAATTTTCTTATGATTTAATAATAAACTAAGTACATTTCCTAAGAGGGTGGGCCCTTGTTCAAGTCTCGTGATCAACCCTTGAGAACTACTTATCTACTTATACCTATATGAAAGGTGTGAATTTTCATCTCATGAAACTATATTCCCTGCTCCTTGTTCGGTCAAGTCCCATAAACAGCAAGTTTATTGAATCGACTATAAAAGTCACTTTCACCCATGTAATTCAAAGAACAGACGCTCACAAAAAAGAATTCATAGCTCACTTAGGATCAAGATCGAATTGCATATAACAATTTTGTGAAATATTAATCTTCTCAATTAACAAAATTATAATTAGAGATTAAATATTTCACATTTAAATTTTATATAAGCTCATTGTATAAGATACACTCGTTCACGTGTCTCTACATAGGAACGATTTAGATCAAATCATTTGTAACAATTATAAAAAATGGGTTGAATCAACAGTGCTATCATGATAAGACACCAAACTTTATGTATATACTATAGACTTTCCAAGTTATGTCAACTACATACTATTCAACCATATCATAATAACCACCTAATAGTCCTACAATGTTATTCTGAAAGTCACAAGTTCACGTATCCGTATGATAATGTTAGACTTTAAGAAAACTAGAATAATCCCTTTAAGTCTAACGTCCAAAACTCATACGAAAAGAAACTTAAAAAATCTTTAAGAAGGCCACATAAATATCTTCAACTCGAAAAAGGTAAACTCTGCCTAATTCCAAAACCTTTAGTACACTACGTTTCTCCTAAGCTTATGACAACCATCACATCTACATGCTACTTTTACCGTTATTGTCAAGTAAAATTCAAATGTACTATCCCTCTCAACAAAGGCGAGTTTTAGCATCTTCGTATAGAAATTACATGTTTCTCATATTCTTCCTTCTCAAAAGAAATGGGAAAGAAAAACACTATAATGTTGATGTTTTTAGTCACTTTTTGACTTCATTGTGACAACTTTTTGTTGTTTTTTGTTCGTATTCATCCATTCAAGATTAAGAACCAATCGCCTCAAAAGTTGATGCAAAAAATGTTAGATTCATAGGTTTGAAATTTGAAGAACGCATTCGTTTCTAATAATATATATTCGAACTTTCGCACCATACACAAAGCTCAACCTTTGATATAAGTTCATAAAAAAAGTAGAGAAGAAACAAACACCCAAGTTCTTGACTCTTTCACGTTTTAGAATACTCTTTAAAACTTGCTTCCTTCCACATCCACCACGAACCTATATCTTACATCATTCTTCTCCAACCTTTCAATGGCTTTGTTTATGTAATCCATCTTCACCACTTCCACCATTGAACTCAGCTCCTTCTCTTTGAAGAACTCCAAAATCTCTTGCGTCTCCTTCATGCTCCCGATGAAGCTCCCTGTAATTGTCTTCCTCCCTGTTCATATTCAAAACGAGTAATTGTTAAGTTTATAGGTAAGGATCATGAGAACTTATGCTCAAAGGGGACAATATCATGCTATTATGAAGAGTCATGATTCCTAACATAGTATCAGAGCTTACCTAAAATGACCATGGGAGAGACGAACTGCAATGGGTTATTAATAACGCCCAACATGATCAACTTCCCGTCGAGTTTCAGTAATGAAAGATATGGCTCAAGAGGGTGATGGGCTGGCACGGTGTCGATGATGTAATCGAGAGAGTCCACGGCTTGTTTCATCCGAGCATCGTCGGAGCTAACAAGGTAGTCGTCGGCGCCGAGATGATCCAAAGCTTCTTCTCTCTTCTTGTTGGAGGAGCTTATGACTGTGACATGGTGGCCCAATGCCTTTGCTATCTTCACACCCATGTGCCCAACGCCGCCGAGGCCTAAGATCGCTCCTCTCAGTCCACTTTTCTTCAGCCCGAAGTGGTTTAGTGGGCTGTATACTGTCACGCCGGCGCATAGTAACGCCGACGCCTGCTCTGCCGCCATCCCATCTGGAACTTTCACCACAAATCTACACAGCAAAACCATCAAAATCAGAACAATAACATCAAAAGTCAAAAGATGAGAACAGCCATGGCGGCTTACTTTTGGTCGACGACCATGGCGGTGGCGAAGCCGCCTTGGGTAGGGCGGCCGTCGGAATAAACATCATTATTAGTCCAAATCCTGTTATTGCAATATTGCTCTCTGTCAGTCTCACATCGTTCGCAGCTTTTACAAGATCCGACAATACATCCAACTCCGACAACATCCTTCACTCTAAATCTCGTCACGTTCTTCCCAATTTCCACCACTTCTCCGACAACCTCATGCCTTCAAGAAAATAAAAAAAAAAACACCCATTATTATAAGCTCAAAAAACAGAGGAAAAACAGAGGAATTAAAAGTACCCAGGAACCATGGGGTAATTGGACATTCCGAGTTCATTTTTGATGTTGTGAATGTCAGTGTGGCAGAGTCCACAGCATATGACTCTTATGTGAACATCCTCTGGCCCTGTTTCTCTGCAAATCAACCACAATTTTAAAACTTTGATGAAGAACAAAACAAGAACAAGAAAAAACAGAGGTTTTTATGATTTGAGCTGAATTCTATGGCGGACCTGAGCTGGTAAGTGTATGGAGAGAGGAACCCAGATGGGTCTCTCGCTGCAAACCCTGATGCTGTTCTTTCTCCTTCAACGCTACCCATTTTAGAGAGAGAAAGAGAGAGAGAGAGAGAGAGAGATTTTGTTGCAGAAATGGAAGATGAGTTTGAGGAAGAAGATGTCAGAGGATGAAGCATATAAATAAGGATAGATTATTGGAGGGTTTGATTTTTCTTCACAATTTCATTTTTTTTTTCTTTTTCTTATCCTAAAAAATTAATTCACACATTATTAATTAATCTTGTTTACATTTCTCTTTTGACTCTTTTTTTAAAAAAAATTAATTCAAATTATTTTTCATTTAATATTACAATATTATAATTAATTAAATTATGTATCGAACAACAAGAGTGTCGTACTATATTAATATAAGAAAATTTTCACGTATAAACACAGTGTTAAATAATTATAAAAAAAATTAAGTTTTTTCTATTATTTAACACGTGTATCATTTATTATTATGTTCGGGTCACGACAAAATCATTTAAATAATATTAAAAATTATTTACGAAACCAAATTTACATCGAGTAAATAAAAAGAGAATAAAATATTTCTATTTTAAAAATATATATATATATTAAATTCGCATTCAACGGTTGATATTGGTAGGTAATATCTAACCGTTGATTTATTTTTCAATGAGGAGAGAGTAAAAGAGTGGAGGGAGGGAGGAAAGAGGGAGTGGGTGAAGTATGGGTTGGTAGGAATCTGCTGCGGCGGATTGTACGTCATCGAGTAGAGAGGACGAATCTGGACCGTTGGATCTTTTATTGTTTCTAAAATCATGAAAATATTATATTCTAGAAAGATATTTTCAAATTTTCCAGATAGGTGGAAATGGAAATTAATTTGATTTTCATTACTAAGCAAGAAAATTAATATTTTTTTAATTGTCTTTTTTGGAAAAATAAAATTATATATAAAATTATATTAACTTATTTTTAACTTATTATAATTTTATTAGTCAAAATATCAAAAATTAAATATTCAGAATTTTGTTCGTCTGGAATATTTAAAAATTATATATAATTTTTATTTTTAGAATTAATTGGTAATAACAAGGATGAAAACATTTAATTTTTTTTCTTCAAATTTGTAGCATTATTTGGTAGGGTTCCATTTGTATAAGCTATCATAGTCAATAGTCAATATTGAAGAGGTATGTTTATAATATATGGTGAGAATTAATGTGATATTATTTCATGCATACATCATACATGACAACTACGGCTACTAATACCCATATATCACGACTTTGATAAGATATTGATGTCGTTGATAAATATTTTTTTAGTTGGATTGGTTGAGGTTTTTCTAATAACCCAGATCCACCCCTAGTCGATATTGTCCTCTTTGGGCTTTCACTTTCGGGCTTGCCCTCAAGGCTTTAAATGATGATTTTGTTCTCCTCTCCAACCAATGTGGACCTCCCTTCGGGGTCCAGCGTTCTCGCTGGCACTCTTTCCTTCCTCTAATTGACGTGGGACCGCCCCAAATCCATCCCCCTTTGGGGTCTAGCGTCCTTACTAACACACCGTCTCGTGTCTACCTCCTTTCGGGGAATAGCGAGAAGGCTGACACATCGTCTGGTGTTTGACTTTGATACCATTTGTAACGACCCAGATCTACCGCTAGCCAATATTGTTCTCTTTGAGCTTGCCCTCAAAGCTTTAAAACGCGTATACTAGGGAAAGGTTTCCACACCTTTATAAATGGTGATTTGTTCTCCTCCTCAACCAATATGAGACATCACATTTTTTATGTTATTCATTCAAAATTTTATTTTTAATAAAAGTAAAACTTCAAAAACATCTATTTATTTATTTTCAAATATTTATATAAGATTTGACACTTCATTTGAATATATATTTTTAAAAATTATCTTATAAATAATTAAAAATATTAAAAAATAAATAATTATGAAATTAAATAGAAATATAATAAATAGGTTTATATTAAATTTGAATTAATTTAATAGAATAATTATAAACCAAACTAATACATACAATTTTTATTTATTTGAATTCAATCTAATTTAAATAATTTGGTATGAATTGAGTTAAGTTAATCAAAAATTTCAAATTATCAAGTTTTTAAAACACGTGTACGATTATTTTAAAAAATATCAACAGTATCTTCTAATATGAATCTGATCAGAGTATACTATAATTTTTATAACTTTAATTAAATGAAATATATAATTTAAACCCAAACATAAATACTTAAAATTAATCTATTTTGATTAGTTTAAATATTTAACTTCTAAACTACTTTTTTTTTTTTTTTCTTTTTGTAATTAATTTCTTTCCACGGTAATTATTATATAGTTGAAATATTTGTTTGTGGGTTTGAAAGTTTTAGGCTCAAATCAAGCCGAGAATTTAGCGTTTTTTTTCCAACCCATGCGATTTAAAAACATCTAAATAAAAAAAAAAATTATTTAATACATTTATGATTATAATTTTTAATAAAATGTTATATTAAAAATATAAAGAAGAAATTCAAATATATTATTTATTTTTATAACTAAAAAATGGATAGGAAATGAAAATACAATTAAATTACGTCTAAAAATTGATATTAATAAATGTTGAAAATTGACTTTTCTTTCCTATAAAATTAGATCAGGTCTAATGGCTTCGGTTGTAGGTGAGTTGGTTCTGGTGGTTCGAGTCATTTATTCAAATTTTTGTTTTTAATAAAAATAAAATATTAGTTCGTAAAATATATATTTATTTTTATTGTGAGACCCTACATGGATTGAAAAAGGGAACAAATCATTGTTTACAAAGGTGTGGGAACCTCTCTCTAGTATACGCGTTTTAAAATTTTTGAAAGGAAGTCGAGAAGGAAAAGTCCAAAGATACAATATCGGCTAACAGTTGACTTAAGCTGTTATATTTATAAATTTAATATATATTTAAAATTCAATTTGAATATATATTTTGAAAAATTAACTTAAATATACGAACCGACCCAAAAAAGTAATTTATATTTGGAGATATTTGTGATAATTGAATTTAAAAACAAAATATAAAATATAATTTATACACAGCTTTCCTAAACTGAAAGTCACGTGACCGACCATACGTTTTGAATTATGAGATGAATTATTGAGGATAGAAGTAGATGCGTCATGGAGTATCTCAGCACTGTGCACAAAGAGATAGGCGGCGAAGGGTAAAATGACTAAATTACCCTCACACGTCATTTTAGCTTGAATTTTTTGAGACGAAAATGATTGGTCCACGTTGCTTGTGGAGTCTTACGTCAGCAGGCCTCCCCCCCCCCCCCCCCCCCCCCC
>NW_019272027.1:1544333-1547614 GCF_002738345.1 Cucurbita maxima
CCCCCCCCCCCCCCCCCAACTTTTTTGATTTCTCCTAATTTTCGTTTTGTTTTTTTGTTGGAGGTGGCTACCAAATACACCAAATAAATAAATAAATAAATAAAATAAAATATATTTTGTTATCTTTTTACACCTATTTGATGGTAACTTTAAGAGATTTAAGAGACATTATTTGCATAATTAAAAGCATAATCTTTTAAATATTAATGATTTTTTATATAATAATAGTGACATCAACTAATAACAATTAAATCAAAGGATCATATAAGATCTTAGTCTTCCAAACATTTAAAAAAAAATAAATTAAAATGCATCACCGTTACGTGACGATGACATGCATATCTTTATGATCAAGATTACTTATTGATAATTTCTTTATTTTCCTTTGATTATTTAAAATCGTGATTGATTTTCGCTTTTAATTTCATCCTCTAATCCGAGTACTTTTATATTTTTATAACAATGTAATCATTCTAGCTATACGCTGTTGAATTTGTAACTCTGTGGCTATCCATACAGAGGATTTGGATCATCGAAATCTATATTTAACACTTGATGACCTCCATATTCTCCTACATCTAAAACCCCATACTAAGGATACGTTCCATCCCAAGGATTTGGATCAGGATCTATATTTGATACTTGATGACCCTGATATTTCCCTACATCTAACGACCCATGTTAAGGATTTGGATCACAATTCAAAATCTAGATTTGACACTTGATAGCCGAGTGATAGTCCCAACATTCCCCTGCATTCCTTGTGACATGGTTAAGTTACGATCCACTTGAACGATTTGGATCATAATTCGAAATCTATATTTGACACATGATGACCCTCATATTCTCGCACATGAAACAGCCAATGCCAAGGATTTGGATCACGATTCGAAATTTAAATTTGACACATGATAGCCCTAACATTCTCCTGCATCTCTTGTGACATGATTAAAAGTAAAGACTATTCTCACAAATTAACACGAGTCATTCCAACATGATTCGTCTCTCACACACATACATCTATATGAACAATAGGTCATTCTATATTTTTAATCCTTTTTATTCAAATATAGTCTCGATTTATTCATGTACCATTCTTTTACTCCGGTGTCATAAAGTCTAAATCTTTATATAATAAAAATTAACGTCTAATTTTGATACGATAGAATCATAAAATTTATGACCTAATATAGTTTAAATTGTTTTTAAGGTCCCAAACATAAATGATGGCTGCTTCTAAGAAAGAAGGTTGGTATTGTAATTGAAATGATAGAAAACGACATGAACCTACGAATGAAACGCAGACGGCTGGAATGAACAAGAGCGAGGTTCATTAAGAAGGTAGGCGGGGAAGCACGGGGTGCCGACAAGAACACAAAAAGTATAAAATAAATAAATAAATAAATAAATAAAAAGAACAAACTTTGACTAAATTCATTATTATTTTATGTTTTGTTTGACTATCAATGTTAAACGTTTGCATGTTCAAATTTTAGGTATCCAATTTCGACTATGATTACTCCCACGAAACGTTTTTATTTTTATTTTTTTTCAAAATAGGATGGTTGAAATATTAAAAGTAATCGATGATGCTGGTTCGAATTTTGATAGCTTTTATGAGCAAACGAGGTTAAGTAGTTTCTACTGAGTGAGTTGCATCTCTCACGAGACTAGGTGTTAGATCTAGATGAACATAAAAAGCCGAAGAGAACATGCAAAGATGAATATTGGCTAAAGATTTTGTATTGATTACTAACTATATATCCGAATGATAATTTACTATATAGTTTTACTATGTATAATCGTTGACTAAGCTATAAATATGCCGTAAGCTCCATGACCTAACAATTCTCCCACTTGGAACTGATCCCGTCAACAAATAATTTCATTCTCAAACAACTATCAACATCTTTATTACACCCTACCAATTGAGGTTTTGCACAACCTCAATATTCCAACATCAACACATTTTGTCAATATGTTTGCTGGATTCTTTACACCCTCTATCTCCTCCAAACACATCACTATCTTCAACTAACCTCCAACCGAAATCGTATTGCCTTATGTGTTTTGTCTTTGAATGATAGACCGAGTTTCTCACCAACTGTATGACACTCTGATTATCTCTATAAAGAATCTTCCTGCCCAATTCTTCCAGATAGTCTATCATCCATATCATCTCCTTTCAGCCTCAATAGATGAAAGGGCAACGCATTTCTGAAGCCTAGACATCCATCCTCCATGGCTTGCTCCCACTTGGTTTATCCTCCAATTGTAAGACTTCATCATAGAACTCTGGTTCTCCTTCATTAGAGTCAGCAACAGATAGTGTAATGTTTGTACGGACGATTTCCAACTGCATTTTCATCTATTCTTTCTAGCCGTTTTTGTGAAGCTAACTCATTTCTGTTCGTGGTTATGTGAGTACAACCGATCTTATTTTCGAAACCAATTGATATCAAAGTATTTTAGTTAGTATTAAGGTACAACAATTACTATCACACATTTTGGTGGTGATATTAGACTACAAATATATTGAAAAAAAAATTATATTTTCAAGAATAAAAAATTCGAACCTAATTGTAAACTTTATATAAAAAAACATTTATCCCATACTCGTATGGGCAAAAAAAGCCTGATTCCTACCTAACTTAACTTTAACATATTTTCCTAAGTTTATTTAAATTATCTAAAACTTAATGAGGGGACAAATTATTCAATGAATTTAAAAGTGTTTTCAAATACTAATTCGAACCTAATTTTTGAGATTTGTGCTTATTGAATTCTAAACCTTAAAAAATGTCTTTGTGACATTCGAGTAAAGAAGCGAAACCACATCCGAATGAGAGTGATCTTGAGAATAGAATGACTAAAAAATATTCAAAAGAAATGAAAGTTACTATATATACTAAAAAGGTGTACGTTCTTTTTCAACTTAATCATAAGAACTCATAGTCAAGCATGTTTTACTTGAAACAATTTTATGTTAGGTGACTTTCTAAAACTTTTCGAGATGCATGTGAGTAAAGAAAAACCATGTTGTAAGGACTCGTGTTGGTTTGTGAGTACAGTTTTCACTCTTGCTAGTAGTACGTAATGTAACCATGTTGAAGGGGACGTAGAGAAATGGATTTGTTAAACTTTCAATTTTTTATATATTAATTGCCTGAATTTTTAATTGTTCGTAAACTTTTGACTCATTTCGATTATGATTACTCTCACGAAAAGTCTTTTTTTTTTTTTTTTTTTTTTTTTTTTTTTTTTTTTTTTTTTTTTTTTTT
>NW_019272027.1:1547872-1592081 GCF_002738345.1 Cucurbita maxima
TTTTTTTTTTTTTTTTTTTTTTTTTTTTTTTTTTTTTTTTTTTTTTTTTAATTATTATTATGTTTTTTAATTTTATATTAAGAATAGTGTAGCTGTACGATCGAATCTTAGTACAAAGAAGGATGTAGGGGTTAGATAGGTTTAATACAAATAAATAAATATTCACTATTAAAAAAGAGATAACATTATACTTGTATTAAAATGTCATCTAGCTACTTGAAGCCACCTCCACATCGACATCGACTCATTCTCGTTCTCTTTCTTTGTCTTGGCTTTGTCGGTCCCAAACTCACCTTTGTGCATCTTTCCCCTTCGAGATGTGGTCAATTAATCGATGTAACAACTCAAGCCTATTGCTAACGAAATTAATCTTGTAGCTTAGTTAGTTGTTAACATCCCATTGTCCTTTTTATGTTTTTCTTTTTTTGGCTTTCCCTCAATGTTTTTAAAACACTTCATGCTAGGGGAAGTTTACACACGTGTATAAAAAAAATAAAAAATGCTTTGTTCTCCTTCCTAATCGATGTGGGATCTCATAATCTACCTCCCTTTGGAGCTATAATAAGTGTCCTCGTTGACACTCATTCCATTCTCCAATGTGGGATCCCCAATCCACCCCCTTCAAAACCCAGCATCCTTGTTGGCACATTGCCTCGTGTCTACCTCCTTTAGGGCTCAGTCTCCTCACTGACACATCGTCCGGTGTCTGAATCTCATACAATTTCTATTAGACCAAGCCCACTACTAGCAGATATTGTCCTTTTTGGGCTTTCCCTTTTGGGCGTCCTCTCAAGATTTTTAAAACGCATTTGCTAGGGGAGGTTTCCACACCCTTATAAAAAATGCCTAGTTCTCCTCCCTAACCAATGTGAGATCTTATAGTCACTATCATTTTTATAGCTTCGTATCTCTCTCTTTCGAAGTAATTGTCAATATTGCAAGGCATGTGCTACCTCTTTTCATGGATTGTCGAATGAAGTTTTGTGTTGTTGCTCCTTCACATCCTTAGATCGCACTCACAGGTTCACACATAAGACCACCAAAAATGTAGTGCACGTTGATTGTGCATTGAAGTTAAATTTTCTAGTTTGACCAAGATTTGTGATAATCTCCATCAATTCGGATTTTGTTCACATTAGTTGCTCAATTTAATCTTAAGCTTGCACAACTCGATATAAAAACTGTTTTCTTGCATGGAGATTTGGAAGAAAAATATATATGCCATTACCAGTTGGTTTTCGAGTAGTTAGGTAACAACATTTGCTATGTAGATTGAAGAAATCTTTGTATGGGTTGTTGGTGGATTGTTCTTAGAAATCATATTTTTTTTCAAGAATTGTGATTATCTTAATCAATTCGGATTTTGTTGGCATTGGTTTCTCAATTGAATCTTGAGCTTGTACAACTCGATATAAAAATTGCTTTCTTGCATGAAAATTTAGAAGAAGAAATATATGATACAATCGGTTGGTTTTCGAGCAATTGGACAATGTTTTGTACGTAGATTGAAGAAATTTTTTGTATGGGCTATTGATGATATTTGTTCTTGAAAAATTTATTTTTAAGAACTCAGATTATTTCCATCCATTTAATTTTTTTTGATTTTGGTTGCTCAATTTAATCTTAAGCTTTCACAACTTGATATAAAAAATCATTTCTTGTATGGAGATTTGTAAGAAGAAATTATATGACACAACCAGTTGGTTTTCGAGTAGTTGGGCACCAGTATTTAATGTGAGGTACGTCCCTAACAAAGATTTATTAATTTGATTTCCTTTGGTGTTTTGGATGCAAATGGTTATCATATCACTTTGGAATGAGAAAATTTGAGAGTAGCTCGTGGAGCTTTGGTGGTAATTAGAGGGACAAGAAGAGGTAGCATTTACTACCTCATGAAACCACGATAATGGAGCATGTTGCTGTGGTATGTTTGAAAGAATAAGATATATTGAAACTATGACACGTGCGACTCGAGTATGCTGGCGATTTGGATAAGCGTTGATCCATTACTGGTTATCCATCCACAGTGACTGGTGGACCTGTTTGTTGGCGTTTAATATTGAAGTTTACTTTTGCATTGTTTACCACCAAAATGAAGTATATGACAAGTCACTATAGCTTTTTAAAAAGCTATTTGGATACATGGTTTGGTTAATAACTTGGGTATTATTTAGGAACATATACAAGTGTTTTGTGATAGCTAGAGTGCTATTGTTTGTTAAAGAAGCAAGTTCATCATGCTCATATTAAGCATACTAATGGTTGATTTCATTTTGTTTGAGAAATTGTTAATAAAGGTGACATTCGTTTATTGAAAATTGGAACTACTGATAATCGTGCGATTATGTTAACAGAGGTAGTTAATGAAGAAATAACTATTGACTTGATGGAAACCAAACTGATTATCTGCTTTGAGATCTAGTTATCTACTTAAGGATCTTCTAACTGGTTGGAGATTGTTGTAAGTTGTCATGAACATGCATTGTCATAACTCTCATTTAGTTTATAACTCTAGATGGTTCATATTCTCATTTATTTTGGTTATTAACTCTCATTTAATTCATAATCATTTTATTTCATATTCTCATTTATTTGATTCATGTATAAGAATTAATGATTTTATGTCTATAATAAAGACTTGTCTAGCATTGTTTTGAGGAGTGGAGTCATTACCATTTTTTATTTGTCTAGAGGCAATTGGGAGGAACTTTGTTGAGAGAGTTTGTAGTGTTAGACGGTGAGAGATACTAATATGAACCAAGAGACATCAATCATATAATATACTTTAATGAAGATGTGAAGAAAATATTGTTAAAATTATCAAAAAGATATTTTAATTTATGCGACATTGAAGAAGAATGAAGATTTATTGTTATAAATTTTGGTGAATCATAATTTAGAGTTGGTGTTTCTTTGATGTATTTTAAAGATTATTTGCATAGTGGCTAATTATGGTCATAAATTATATAAAGTGGTTAATTAGGGTCATAAGATATGAAAATTACAACCCTTGAAAAGTCTAGTTTTCATTTTGAGGCTATATAATTGCATGTATGTTATCTTTATGACTGAGACTTGGAAAAAGAAGGATTTGTGTTTTCTTTAGACAATTTAAGTTTCTTTTGCAATTCTATGTAATTTAAATTGCATGTACAATCATTCAGATCAATCTTATTTGTGGAGTGATTCAAATCTCAAACAACTGTTATTGGCTTGAGATATTTTATCGAGAAGAATCATTCAAGCCAAACATGATCGCTCTTGTTTGTTGATGAATTCGAATCTCAAACAAATGTTCTTGTTTTGAAATATTTGGTCAACAAGGTAATCCGAATCTTACTCCCTTTGTAGTAATTCTTTTATCATTTGATATTAAAGCTTTTCCTTGAGTTGATTCCATATCACACGGTAAACACTTTGGTATAGTGATTGACTACCACTTGTGGGTGGACGTAGGGAAATTTCTTCTCTCCGAATCACGCAAATCTTTATATTTCTTTGTTTGATTTCTGTTTGTAAGTGGGTGAGTGCAATCGTTCTTGTTTCCAATTCCGCTACAACAATTGAGTATCATAATATTTTTTTTGTTGTGTATTACGACACTAATTAATATCAGCATTACAACTCTAACAATTTATAATTTCACCATACAGTGATTGAGAAGGTAGCATCCCAACATTTGAATAATCTTCCATAAAATTATAATATCCATTTATTAATACAAGAAATTATTTGTAGTTTTGTAGGCAGTGGAAGGAATAATGACCAGCTCACCGTTTTCGAATCTCATCGATGAAGTCCTTAATATTTCGATCGGAGGAGCCTCCGTCAGCCACCGCCTTCTCCGCCGCCTTTTGCTGCTTCAAAGCGTTCTGTCTAATCTCCACCGCCCTTGGGCCTTCCATGGCTTCTCTCAGGCACCTCTCAATCTCATCTCTTTGTATCAGCCTGTCTTCATTGGCGCCACGGGACAGGCGGAGGCCGACGCCGAAGACGTCAACAAGGAACTTGGCATTGGTGACCTGATCCCCCCATTGGGGAAATGCGACCATCGGGACCCCTAAGCTCATGGCCTCCACGGATGAGTTCCAACCGCAGTGCGTGAGGAAACATGCCAATGATGGGTGTGAGAGCACTTGTTCTTGTGGACTCCATTCAACCACCTTCCCTCTCTCTCCCATCTCTTCCACCACCTACATACCAACCAATGTGAATGCAAACCTTCAATTTATGGCAATTTTAATTGGAGGTATTGGTCAACTTAAGTATACCTAATATCTATACTAAAGGCATATAATTTTGATAAGAATGATCAGAAGTTTGAATCATCGTCCACCAACATGTAGAACAAAAAAAAATTACTAAAACGAGGGTTTCTTTGTACTAAAGTTGATATGAACCAAGACATCTCAATCATACAATATGAACTTCAAAAAAGTCGTGAAGAATGTTGTCCAAATTACCACAAGATAAAGTTAAGTTACATTCAGTGAAGTAAAGTTTCAGCCAAGTTAAACCAAGTTGCAATTAATGCCATTTTAAGAAGAATCAAGCTTCATTTATACAACAATGACTTCAAGATACTTCAGGTAAAACTTCATTTATTTTTAGATTACAAATTTATGATGCATAATTGAAAACCAGAAGGTGTTTCATGTGCTTTAAATTTTAAGATTTTTTTATTTACTTTTAGGTTAAATCATAAAATAAGAAGTTTACGAAACTTTCGAAATGTCTTATGGAAGGTCTAAAGTTTATTTTGAGACTATATAAAGTGACGTATATTCTTTTTGTAAGATAAACTTAAAAAATGAAGTAAAAAGAGCTAAATTTTGTTAGAATTTTATAGAGTTTAAGTTAGATGTTTAGAATCATTCAAAATTTTGCTTGAAATATTGAATCTTAAAGAATAAAAAATTTAGAGGTAAGAGGATTAAAATTTAAAGGTGAGCTAATTTGAGAGTATAAACAAAAACATTAAAATTTACAAACCTCAAGAGGAAGAACATGGCGGTTGGCTCCAAGATGTACGTAAGGCGGTTTCAAAACCCACAAGAAAGAAAACCCCGAACTATGAAGTGCATAAGCAATCTCATCAATCTGGTCTTGTTTCAAATACACCACACTTCCAAACGACACGTAAACCACCGATCCGATAGGCTTCGAGTCGAGCCACTCAATACACTCATCAGCAGCTTTCATGCAATCTCCACGAATCTTCGTTTCCATTTCACTACAAATCTTAAACAAAGGCCCCACCGCCTTGATCGGAAAATTTTTCGACATGTCGTTTATGACCTCAGCCTCCAGCTCTTCAAAAGTATCCATTAATATACAAAAGGGTTTGGAGAGATTCGAAAATTGCCTCAAAATGTCCTTCCCAATAGCTTGATAAGAGTCATTTGGAGTCAAGAAGCTTGGGATTTCATCGGACTTCAAAAGGGGCAAAAAGGGTAATTTCACGTCGAGATTTGGTTGGGTTTGAGAAGGGAAAGGGACAGCTCCACGAAAGTGGTGATAGTAAACGGAAAAAACAGAGCATGATTGGACCCAAAAGACGGCGGAGGAGATTCCGAGGTTGTCCGCCAAGTCAATAACCCAAGGCACAAAAGGGTTCCCAATAACGCAAGAGACCGGGCGGTTTTCTTTCATTTGGTTTTCTAATATTTGGCGGAGGGAGATGGCGCCTAGGCGTTGGAGCTGCACCATGTATTTGTCGTAGGTGAGTGTCGGGGTGGTGTCGGTGCGGCCGTCGTCGAAGAATTCGAAGCGGAGGAAGCCATCGCCGAGACGTGTGGGGTGGCCGGAGATGCTCCCGGCGTTCTTCATCTGGGACCCGAGTTGGGCGGAGGTGGAGAAGGTGACGAGGAGGCCCGCGGCGGCGAGTTTTTTGCCGAGGCGGAGCATGGGGTTGATGTGGCCTTGGCCGGGGAAGCTGACGAGGAAGACATGGGGGAGACAGGCTTTGGAACTCATTTTGGTTGCACCAAAAGGCTATCGAGTAATTAATTACATATGTGTTGTAAATGCCAAATACAAAGACATTATTTTATTTATAAAATTCAATCTAAAATAATAGCAAAAATAAAATAATAATATAATGAAATATTTTTAAGGGGTAGATGCTTAATTCTCAATCATACATAATCGTAATTTTAATAAAAATTCATCTCACCAAATGATAATCAAATGGCGTCACATTAATAAATTAATATTCCATGACATTTTCAAAGATATACCCATTAATTAATTTATCAGGCACTGAAATTCTCGCCTTCTCAACCAAATCACACTTCTCTCGACTTTCACGACACACTAAACAGACATCAACCCTTCCCATAACCCAATCACATGGAAAGAAAGAGTGAGAATTTGAGAGAAGAAGAAGAATAGTTATCCAAAAAATTACTATCCGTGAGATTTGGAAATTCCTGTTTACACCATATGAAGGACGAGTCTCCAAAGAAGAACTCATCAACGATCCATAACGTTTAGGTAAGCCAAACAACACCCTGTTATTGTACGTTTCAATAAAGAACCATGCTCGCTAAACAACACCCTGTTATTGTACGTTTCAATAAAGAACCATGCTCGCAAAGAGGCAAGTAACATTGAACCACTCTATTCTCAAGTTTTATGAACATATTGATGCATTCATTGTGAAGGGGGTAACTAGAGGTGCGAGACAACCTAGATCTGGGGAAAACAACGTCCAAAAGAGAAAATATTTTTATTAATTTAATCTTATATATATATAAAATATGGTAGGAAAACAAAGACATCAAAGTGGTATAAAATAGAAATATATTATAAGTTTTAATGGGTAGGTTTTGGCTTTCAACTCTATTTGGCCATTGTATCTTAAAATTTAGTTTTATTTATTTTTGAGCAATTAAGATCATTGAACTTGGAATTATTTAATAAAATATTTATTAGGACGGTGACAAAGTTGATTGGTTGTTATTTTAAAGACGTGATTTAAATTAATTTTAAATGTTAAAAAATAGGTATCGATTGAATGATCATATTCAAATAAAAATCTCCAAGAAAAGGTTAACTATTTTATTTTAGTAACATTATTGATATGAATCATTTTGTAATTGTGAATGACTTATCTATCTAATGAATTTGTTTAAGACTAGGATCATAAAATATTTAATCTCTTTTTATAAATTTATTAGTTGAGAACATTAATATTTCATAGAATGATCATATCCGATTCGTTCTTAATTGAGTTATGAACTCAAACTTGTGAGAGTTATATATATTAAATATATATATAAAAAATGTTTAATGTAAAGTATTCAAATTGATATTTAATAGTACCTATAGTACAGACAAACTTTTAGTACTTAAATTTAGATATATTAAATATAAAGGGAGAAGATGTATTTAACTTGAACACTTCAAATTAATATTAATAGGTTAGATGGAGTAAACATAAAATAAAAATATGTATTTAGTGCGTGAGAGAAATATCATATGAAATTTAAATAAAATATTATATCTCGAATTTGGGATTTTCTTTAAAAAATAGATACCGGAAGCTTTGACTTTGTGTTGGAGTTATAAGTTTTAAATCCAATCTTGTTGCAATGAGATACATAAGGCTTCCAATCAATTATTTATACATGTTAGCAATGAGCTTAGCTCTTTCTTCAACGAGTCTAATCCCAGGAACAAGGTTCTATTTGTATGAATAAAGTAAGGTCAGAGTTGTTCAATTCGACTATACCATACACGTGGGGCTTGTTTAAGGTCATATAATGTCTTCTTCAATTTGTATATCTTGTATTCTTGACTTTTTTTCTCATAACCTTGTGGTTTTCAATTCGACTGTACCATGCACGTGGGAATTGTTTAAGGCTATATAATGCCTTCTCCAATTTGTATGTCTTGTATTCTTGATCTTTTTTCTCATAACCTTGTGGCTGCTCAACAAACATGACTTCTTTTAACCCTGCATATAAGAAACACTTTTCACGTCAAGCTGATTCATGTTCGAACTAATCAAAGCTGCTAAAGCAATTATCATTCGAATAGTATGTTAGGAATCACGACTCTCCTCAATGGTATGATATTGTCAACTTTGAGTACAAGCTCTCATTATTTTGCTTTTGGTTTCCCCGAAGGCCTCGTACCAATGAAGATGTATTCCTTACTTGTAAACTCATGATCATCCTCTAAATTAGCCAATGTGAGACTCCCTCTCAACAATCCTCAACATAGTATCCCACCTAGCCATAGGTGCAAACATCTCGGTATAGTCTATACTATGTTGTTGTGCATAACCTTTTACTACAAACCTAGCCTTATAATTGTCAACTTCGCCATTTTCGTTCAGTTTGGTTTTGAAAAGCAACTTTACTCTAATCTTCTTCATTCCAAATCTGTCAATTCCCCCAAGTCTCTTTTCCGTTCGATGGCTTCTGTCTCCAAGTCCATTGTAGCTCTCCATTTTGAACTTTGAACAACTTCTTCAAAGGTAGTCGAATTTGTAGTTGAGGTTAATAGAACTAAATTGTTGTGCTCAGCTTCTTCAAAAATAAATTCTCCCGCTCATATAAATTTCCATCCATAATAGCGCTCTTCTGCTCCTCACTTCGGGTGTGCTTTCTTCAGATGTTGAATAATTTGATTCAGATGACTCATTGGAAGATATACTAACTTCCCCTTCTTCTCTACTATCACCTCCTCTTCAGATTCTTCCTCACTTTGGTCATGTTCGCTTCCTTCTATATTACTATCTTCCCATTCGAAGGTATCAAGTCTAGCTCCATCATTACTTTTCCCCCCAATTCCAACACTTATTTTCTTCAAAAATCACGCATCTACTTACAACTATCTTCTTGGGCGCTGGATAATAGAGTCGATATGATTTAGACTTTTCACTAATTCCTAGCAGCACAGTACACACTGAAAACTTTTATCATCTAACTTCTTTATCTTAACGTATGATACATGAACATGGTCAATGCATTAAAAAACTAAAAAATAATCAACATTAGGTTTTACACCACTCCAAGCTTCCTCAGGAGTCATATCTTTCACTACCACAGTGGTCCGAACGTTCCTAAATAAATATACATCCTAAAAAATGGTATGATATGAACTATCTTCAACACCAAATTCTTCTTCTATAGGTTTCTTCAATAATTTTTAGTTTGGTTTAATTCTAAATAAAATGGTATCAATTCCAATTCTTCTGCTACTAGAGGAAAGACTCATTCCCAACAAATAGCCTCCACCATCGATGAACATTTTTGTATTTTTCGTCCATTGAACTGAAATGAGTGACATGTGATTATGGAGGACCATTCTTTTCCGTGTGCGGGAACGCAGTGGATTTTAATTTCCTTGTCCCTAGGCCGCAGCACGTGAAACATGAGTGCTACGTTGTCGTTTTTACATTATTAACAAATAAATAATCGTGTTGCCCATGGCAAGCCAAACCCTTGTCATGTCTTTTCATTCTAGTGTTTTTACTTCTGTAGTTCTAGGGCGTATGACGCCTCAAAAATATCATGTCTAGGCCTGCCAGACTTGAAATGCCTCAGAATGTACTATAGGGGGATATGACTAGTTGTCAACTTCTTCCTACCCAAGGTTATATATGCTAAGCCGTTGTTATCTCTCTCTTGCTTATATAACGTCTCTTTCAAAAATCTCTCTTTCTAAAAACCTCTCTCTACCCTCGTTTTCTAAAACTTTCTTTTAAAATCGAGGCTAGAGGCTCGATCATACGTTGCTTGGCCGTAGGCGACGCAAGAACAAATTGGCTTAGCTCACTTGTCGTTGGAAAATGAGTGCCGCACAATCGCTAGTCCTCTGCCTTCAAAAGTGCGATTGTGTCAAGTGGTATCAGAGCTTTGTTAGCTTCGTGACACAGTAAAGACCGAAACCATGTCGGCGAAAAAGTCGACACCCAAAGCACAAGCCAACCGGCTTACGCTAATAGAGGAGGAAATGCTGTTCCTCAAAGAAGTCTCTGACACCCTTCGCTTCCTGGAAGCACGGGTGACCGAATTGAGTGAGAAAGTTGTAGAAATCGACGCATTGGACAACCGCTTGGATGGGTTGCCAATCACAAAATTGATGTTTCGAGTGACCTCGCTCGAAGAAAGAGTTGCTCCTACGAGCAGCCCAAAACCGTATGGCAGTCTGGATGGCTCTGTCGCGCACAAGGAGGGACGTGACGAAGAGTTCGACGTGCTACAAAATACAATGATGAGCTTGTTTAATGGATTAGCTGATGAATTCAGAACAACAATCGACGACATCCAAGAAAGGATGGCCTCCATGGGCACTCGAATTGAAGTGACCATGAAAGCCGTGGAGAACGTCACGGCTAGGCAAACTAATGCAGGGTCCAACAAACTAAGATTCCCAGATCTTAGAGCCTTCAAAGGGAATTGGGACGCCAAAGAGTTGGAAAACTTCATCTTTGATGTCGAACAGTACTTCAAAGCCACAACAGCTTGTACCGATGACAAGAAGGTGACCGTAGCCTCGATGTATCTCATAGACGACGCCAAACTGTGGTGGCGTACGAAGGTGCAAGACATTGAGGACGAATTGTGCACCATTGACTCGTGGGAGAACCTCAAGAAAGAGTTGAGGGACCAATTCCTCCCCGAAAACGCAGAACATATAGCAATGGAAAAGCTAGTAGCCCTGAAACATACTAGTGGCATACGAGACTATGTCAGACAGTTCTCAACCCTGATGTTAGATATCAGGGGCACATCAGAGAAGGACAAGGTGTTCTTCTTTATAAATGGGTTATAGCCGTGGGCCAAAACAAAGTTACACGAGAACAAGGTCCAAATCCTAGCTGCCGCAATGGCTTGTGCCGAGGGACTCCTAGACTGTGGGAACGAAGCGGGATCCCAAAGAAGAATGACACCAGCCCTAAACACTGGGGGCAAGACATACAAGCCACCAAGTCATCGAAATGGAAGCCCCAACAGACCGAACGGAGGTAACGACAGACCAAGCAGATGGACGGATAGACCTCCTCAGAACAACCAAGCGGGGACATCTCGAGGACCTTACCATCAAAGGAACCACCCGACGACACCTTTACAATGCATGCTGTGTAATGGTCCCCACAAAGTATCTTACTGTCCTCATCGGGCATCTCTCATTGCGCTCCAAGTATCCATTCAAGAGAGCAATGACGCAAGGGTCGAGACTATGCTAGACAAGAAAGAAGATCAATACAATCCCCGAATAGGCACGCTTAAATTCTTGTCAGCCCTCCAACGGAAGGTCGAACTGAAGGAGATAGTAGAGAAAGAGCTCATGTTCAGATGCGACAATAAATTCTCGACCGAGCAGGAGCACTCTGATAGATTCAGGAGCGACCCACAACTTCATCGCCGATCAAGAAGCCCGAAGATTGGGACTCACCATAGGAAAGGACCCGGGGAAAATGAAAGTGGTCAACTCTGAGGCCTTGCCTATTGTGGGAGTTTCCAAAAGAGTCCCCTTCAAAATAGGGGATTGGACAGGAGAGCTAGATCTTGTCGTAGCTCGCATGGACGACTTTGACGTGGTACTTGGGATGGAGTTCCTCCTAGAACACAAAGTTATCCCAATGCCGCTAGCAAAATGCTTGGTGATCACCGACCGCAACCCCACAGTAATACCTGCAAGCATCAAGCAACCAGGTAATCTTCGAATGATCTCGGCCATACAATTGAAAAGGAGACTCGCACGAGAGAAACCTACATTTATGGCCATACCACTGATGGAAGTAGCGACCACCGAAGAAACTGTCCCAAGTGAAATCAAGGAGGTACTAAACAGCTATGCTGACATAATGCCATAGAGCTTACCCCAAACATTACCACCTCGTCGAGGCATTGATCACGAAATTGAACTCATCCCCGGGGTTAAACCGTCAGCGAAGAACGCATACTAGATGGCTCCGCTCGAGCTAGCCAAATTAAGGAAGCAACTGAATGAGTTACTGAAGGTGGGATTCATCCGCCCGACAAAGGCACTCTACGAAGCCCTCGTACTGTTCCAAAAGAAGAAGGATGGGACGTTGCGTCTGTGCATAGACTATAGAGCCTTAAACAAGGTGACGGTACGCAACAAATATCTGCTGTCGATAATATCCGACTTGGTCGACCAACTTCACGGGGTCAAGTACTTCACAAAGTTGGACTTACGATCAGGGTATTACCAAATACGTATTGCCGAAGGAGACGAGCCTAAGACGACGTGCATAACAAGATATGGGGCCTTCGAATTCCTAGTAATGCCCTTTGGCTTGACAAACGCCCCAGCTATTTTCTGCACGTTGATGAACCAAGTTTTCTACGAATACTTGGATCAGTACGTCATAGTATACCTCGACGACATAGTGGTTTACAGCACAACCCTAGAGGAACACAAAGTGCATTTGAAGCTGGTGTTCGACAAGCTACGACAGAACCAACTGTATGTCAAGAAAGAGAAATGTGCATTCGCACAAACATGCATCAACTTCCTTGGACATGTCGTCAAATGTGGACAGATTAGTATGGATACCGATAAGATAAAAGCTATCCAAGAATGGAAGGTTTCTACTTCCGTATCCGATGTGCAGTCCTTCTTAGGATTAGCCAACTACTATAGACGGTTCGTCGAAGGGTTTTCACGACGAGCCGCCCCATTGACAGAGCTGTTGAAGAAAGACCACCCTTGGTCGTGGTCAAATGATTGTTAAATGGCCTTTGAAGATCTGAAAACAACCATGACGAGGGGTCCTGTCCTCGGATTGGTAGATGTTACAAAGCCATTTGAAATAGAAACAGATGCTTCCGACTTTGCTCTAGGTGGGGTCCTTATTCAGGAAGGCCACCCCATCGCTTACGAAAGTCGAAAGCTCAATGACGCCGAACGTAGATACACTGTCTCCGAGAAAGAAATGCTGGCTGTAGTCCATTGCCTTCGAGTCTAGAGACAGTATCTCTTGGGATCACAGTTCGTAGTGAAGACAGATAACAACCCCATTTGCCACTTCTTTGATCAACCAAAATTGACGGCAAAACAAGCCAGGTGGCAGGAGTCGTTGGCCGAATTCGACTTCAAGTTTGAACACAAAGCAGGAAAGAGTAATTAAGCAGCCGACACACTGAGTCGGAAGGGCGAACATGCGGCCCTGTGCATGTTAGCCCATATTCACTCAAGTAAGATCGATGGATCGATGCGTGACATCATCAAGGAACATTTACACAAAGACCCATCGGCCAAAGCCGTCGTCGAACTAGCTAAAGCTGGGAAAACACGACAGTTTTGGGTTGAGGGAGACCTTCTGATGACAAAAGGAAACAGATTGTATGTCCCAAGAACGGGAGAACTGAGGAAGAAGCTCATTCAGGAATGTCATGATACCTTATGGGCCGGACACCCTGGGTGGCAAAGAACATACGCCCTAATAAAAAAGGAGTACTTCTGGCCAAACATGCGAGACGACATCATGCAATACACCAAGACGTGTCTCATCTGTCAACAGGACAAAGTCAAGAAAGCCAAAGTCTCAAGACTCTTGGAACCTCTACCTGTGCCGACAAGACTCTGGGAAAGTGTATCTCTGGACTTCATAACACACCTCCCAAAAGTCGGGGAATATGACGCTATCTTGGTTATCATAGACCGATTCTCAAAATATGTGACGTTCATCCCCACTTCCAAATTATGCTCGGCCGAACTCACAGCCCAACTATTTTTCAAACACATTGTAAAGTTATGGGGCATTCCGTCGAGCATCATCAATAATAGGGATGGCAGATTCATTGGGACGTTCTAGGGCGTATGACGCCTCAAAAATATCATGTCTAGGCTTGCCAAACATGAAATGGCTCAGAACTATAGAGGGATATGACTAGTTGTCAACTTCTCCCTACCCAAGGTTATATATGCTAAGTCGTTGTTATCTCTCTCTTGCTTGCTTATATAACATCTCTTTCAAAAATCTCTCTTTCTAAAAACCTTTCTCTACCCTCGTTTTCTAAAACCTTCTTTTAAAATCGAGACTAGAGGCTCGATCATACGTCGCTTGGTCGTAGGCGATACAAGAACAAATTGGCTTAGCTCACTTGTCTTTGGAAAGTGAGTGCTGCACAATCGCTAATCCGCTGCCTTCAAAAGTGCGATTGTGTCACTACGTTGTTGTTTTTACATTATTAACAAATAAATAATCGAAAATATTTTTATTAGGAAGCAAAATGTTAAACTTGAGGAGGTGATATTAACCCATTTTTTCCACTTGAAAAAAGTTTTCTAAATAAACCCTATAAAAATAGTATTTTTTACTAAATAAATAAAAAATAGAGAACAACGAGAAAATGAAAAATTACTCAAATTAATAAAAAAAATAATAATTATTTATTAGATTCTATTATCTGTTTAATTTACGTGAATACAGTGTATAATTGAAATTAAAATAAGTAAAAAATAAATAAATTAGATTAGTTCAGGTTAAATCCAATCCATCTAAATTTATTGATATTTTTTAAATATATATTTTTACTTACGATATAATTATATATCTATATTATATTTTTTAATTTTTATTTTATGATAACTTTTTTATTATTTATTCTTCAACCACATTTTAAAATAGTTTTTAACTTACATATTTTAATTAAATATTTAAAAATAAATTAACACTTATTTTATGAACATAGAACAAAAGTGAGTATCATCTTACTCCATATTTTCTTCGCTAACATATCTCGAATCGTAATGATTAAAATCAAACAATTTTTTTTAAATCTAGGAATAAAAAATATTAGACTTTAGAAATTGACTATTTATCTGACATTTTTTTTTTAGATTAAATTTAGGAAAAAAAAGTGTGAGATCTTGTAGTAGTTGGAGGGGAAACCAAACATTTATTGGAGGGGTGTGAAAACCTCTCCATAATAACCATGTTTTAAAACTGTGAGACTGACGACGATACGTACTAAGTTAAAGCGAACAATATCTACTAGCGTTAAGCTTAGACTATTACAAATGATATTAGAGTCGGTCACTGGATGGTGCAAGATACTAATTGGATTAGGACTAGACACTCTCTATAGTATACATGTTTTAAAATTGTGAGGTTGACGGCGACACGTATTTTAAATATTATTTTACGTTCGAAAGAGTCCAAAATGAAGTTTCGGTGAACCCACCATTTAACATCTTCCAGCTGCCAGCTAGATTGTAACATGCCAATAAAAACAACACATGAAATGACAGCAAATGCTTGGAAGCTTGGATCTCACAATTCCACGTGTTGGGTGTGTGATTAGCCCTTGTGAGTGTGATTAGTTCGATATTGTTTTCTTTGAGTTTTTTCTATTGGGCTTTTCTGCAAGGTTTTAAAAAGCTTTTGATAGGAAAAGGTTTCCACCCCTTATCAATGGTATTTCATTCTCTTCCCTAACCAATATGAGATATCACAACTTTAAACGTTAAATTCTTATGGTAAACGGCAAAATAAATGCTTAATGATATTGGGAGAAAATAGAGATAACTGGAATTAGGGTTTAGGGACCCACGAGTGGCTGAGGTGTGTGCACATGGGATCATCCACTAGTCCATTTTTACACGTTTGACAACTTCAATATCAATTCTAATTTTTTTGGTAAAGAACTTATGCGATTTAAACCAGTAGGTAGCTTGTAAGGTAATATGAGTGAGATTGAATTGTGAGTATGTTGGGATTCATGACTATCTTAAATGCTATGTTTCTGTAAAACTCGAGTCTAAACAAGAATTAAAATTATGCACATATACTTGAGTCAAAGCAAAAAATTCGTATCTATGAGACTTTGAAAGACTTAAATTTTAAAATTTGTATGTTGTTCGTGAGGGGATTTTGCATAACATTCATGAAGAAATGTTGAGTCGATTTGGACTAAAAAGCAGAGTTCCAGTAAACATCAAGACACGATAAGGAGAATTTCATATGTGTTTATATCTCTCGATAATTGATGAAATGGAATGAAAATAATTTAGATAGAAAAATTGATTAAAACTCTACAACTTTGGTGAAGGAACCAAGTTGATTAGAGTTACGTAGAAAAAGATTAAAAAATACAGAAGAATATAGGAAAAACTACGAAAATTGTGATGAATCTAGGTTGAAAATGATGCACATATACATGTCAAATGGCAAGAGGTGGAATGCGGTTGGTACAGGCGAGAACTTGTGTTGGACATAGGGCGAAAGAACGCGTATGACAAAAGGTTGGCCACCCAAACTGAGATTCGCGAAGCAATTCGATTTGATAACATGAACCTAAACTGGCTTCCTAATCCAACCCGTCCCAGGTGCGCTTGTCTGTACACACCACATGTCGGACAAGGAGTGAACATACACCCTCCCAAACATGCGAGTGCTTGTGCATAGTTGTGTGTGTGAGAGACTCTCCATTTGCTCGTGAGTGCTCCTGAGTTCTCCTTCTTGTCTTGTTTGACATCCATTCAACTGTTTTTCACTCTAGTTTCGATACTGACCTTAATTCGGCTTGAATTAGATGTTACCAGTGAATTTTCAAAAAAATTGTAGCCCCTAACACATGAAAAAACTAGCTCGAAAAGTCTGGCTTCATCCATATAAGTAGCCATTTGAATTTTTTCAAGTACTACTTGTAGGGATTGTTAGGACATTCTAGCATGCAAGCATACCTTGTTTTAAGTGGTTAGAATATGAATAATTAGGACTTTTGAACGGAAATTTTGGATAAGAATACATTGTATGTTATCAAAACTTACAAGAATGTTGAGATTTTTATAATATATGTTATTTTAATGCTTCCTATTGTGTTAGAAAGGGTTGTAATTTGTGCGGAGTGATTGATAATTTTTTTTACTTTATGGTAGTTTCTTTTGAAGGGTCGTATAACCTTACACAAAAATATTCAAAAAGAGACATCATACTATCCTATGATACGTGATGAGGTCGTGCCTCAACCCAAGATGTTGATCATTCAATGCAAAGCAAGTTACTAGAGTCTAAGTACAGTTAGGCCCCAAGGGGTAAGAGTCAGATCAGAGAATCGCTTGAAACTTTAAGGCCTCCCCAGATGCTCAAATTGCAGTAGAGCTAGGCACGAATTTTCTAGAGCCAAGAGAAAAGTTCGTGGACACCTATTAGGTTAAGGATGCGATAAGAGCCTACAAGTAGGTTATTTACTAGATATTTTTATACTTTACCCTTTTCTATTTCTTTTCCTAGGTGTTCTTAGGTTGCTGGTTAAGGTGGGGGAGCGTTCTAAAGCTGCCCTGTCACGAATAGAGGTGTACATAAGTTAGGTTGGGTTAAGTTAAGAAATTTTTTTGGACCAATCCAAGAGTTTGGGTTGGTTGGATTCATAACCTAACCCAACCCGAAATTGTTTCATGATTTAACCCTCTATTCTCGGGTTGAGTTGATGGATTGTTCAATTTTTTTTAAAAAAAAAACTTTTATTTATCTACGGTACAAAATCATTCAATACAATCTTAAATAAAAATATATTAAAAGTTTACAAACACAAATCAATGAATAATCATTCAAACAAACCGAATTAACGAAACTTGTAACATACTAACCTAATTCAACACCTTAAGCATTTGTTTACTTAATGGTATAAAAAAATTTGTAGGGGAATAGTTCTTGGAATTCAAAAAAATAAAAAAAATAAAAAAAATAAAAAAAAAACAAAAACTAAACTAATATCAAAACTTCCACTATTTTGTTTGTCAAAGAACTCTTTACAAATTTAGAATCCTTCCACTCATACTAATTTAAATAATAATTCATTCATAATTATCATTGCCGTACTGTTGTTTGACTAAACAATAAAGTTAGAATATTACTATCGCACTTTTCATTTATTGAAGGTTGAAAACTTAAAATGGTTTAGGTAGGACCATGAATATCCTTGACGGTTAGCTATAGTTAATCAAAATATCCAAAAAACTCCATAACATCCCGAGATAAAAATAGATCTCCATGGAGGAGTAAATGAACATTAAAAAAAAAAATCCTAATACAATGCCTATTATAAAAGATGGATTTAGAAGAAATTTGAGTTAGATCTGAGATATTGGACTAATAAAGAATCGAGAGACGAATGAACTTTTATACCCATTTGAATTATTTTTACCTTTTTCAAATAAGTATAGATTCAAGTTTTTTTTTTTAATAATATTTTGTATGAAAATTTTCACATTAATATATTGTAGTTTTTTTTTTTTTAATTAAAAAAAAACTATTTATATATAATAGAACCATATTTTCTGTTTATCTTAATTTTTCTTAAAATAGTATTAATATTTATTGTATTTGATGCCAAATTCCATCAATTTCTGACAGAACTCTTTGTACTAAACGTTGCCGCTCACACATCTCTTCTTAATCTCATCAATAAACTCTTGGATGTTCTGGTGGGAGGCTCCGCCGTCTACCACGGCCGCCGCCGCTGCCTGCTTCAATTTCAAAGCATTCCGCCTGAATTCTCCTCCGCTGCTCTCGCGGGTCATCACCTCCGATATGCATCTCACAATCTCATCCCTTGAAATCAACTCATTTGCCTCTGCACCACGCGACAGCCTCACCCCAACTCCATAATCCTCCACCAAAAACTTAGCATTGGTCACCTGATCCCCCCACTGCGGAAACGCCACCACCGGCACGCCGTTGCCGATGGCTTCCACCGACGAATTCCACCCACAATGCGTCATAAAGCACCCAACAGATTCATGCGACAAAACCCTCTCTTGGGAACTCCATTGCACCACTTTTCCCCTCTCCCCTGCTTTCTCCATCACCCCTTCTGGCAAAACATGGCCCTTTAACCCTAAAGCTTCATTGGGCGGCTTCATAACCCATAAGAATGAGAACCCTGAATTGCACAGCCCGTAAGCGAGCTCGTCTATTTGCTCTTGTTTCAAATAAACGATGCTTCCAAATGAAACGTACACAACGGATTGTGGGGGCTTTGAATTCAGCCACTCCATACAATCCTCTGCTTTTAAGCAGTCGACGGAGACCTCTGTTTCCACATTTTGTGGGTTTAAGAACAATGGGCCAATGGGTTTCAAAGGAATGATTTTAGACATGTAATTGATGATATCTTTCTCGAGTTCATCGAAAGTATCCATCAAAATACAAAAGGGTATTGATAATTTACTGAATTGGGATAACAGAACTTTCCCCAAAACGCCATAAATGTTATTTGGATGCAAGAAGCTTGGGATTTCGTCGTTCTTCAAAAGTGGCAAACTTGGGAGCTGAACGTCGATTTTGGGTTCCGATTCAGAAGGGAACGGGACGGATTTGTGGAAACAGTGATAGTAAATTGAGAACACAGCGCATGATTGAACCCAAAGAACGGCACAGGGGATTTCGAGCTCCTTAGCAACTTCGCATGTCCATGGAAAAAAGGGGTTCACGATCAGGCAAGAAACAGGGCGGTTTTCGGCTGTTTGGTTCTTGATCAGGCCGGTGAGCGACGGCCGGCCGGAGAGCTCGAGCTGGTTGTTGTAGCGGTTCAAGTTCATATCCTTGGGATTGATCTCTTGGAGGCCATCTTCGAAGAATTCAAATCTGATGAACCCATTGCCGACCGGAGTGGGACAGTCGCCGGCGCCGATACTTCCAGCTTTCTGGAGTGTTTTGCCGAAATGCACTGCCGTGGAAATGGTGACGAGAAGGCCCTCGGCGGCGAGTTTCTTGGCAAGTCTGAGAGTGGGGTTGATGTGCCCTTGGCCGGGATAGCATACAAGGAAGACATGGCAAGGAGCTTCTTGAGAGTTAGTCATGGCTGATTTTGAGGGATGCGGATACCTAGAAATGGGTATTATATATTCGATGGTTGAAAAACTCTGCAGAATTGGATAAAAAAATATTAATTATTTTAATACCGGAATCTTGATCATTGAAAAACATCCGGAAATGGATAAAAAAATGGATAGGGTGTTCCTAAAGGAGAGCAAATTATTTCTTCATAGAGATGAGGACATCCACGACCACCATGTTTCTTGTCCTATTTAGATACCTCGTGGAAATGGAAGTTTAGTTTGATGGGCATAAATTATAATTGTAACTTCGAAATTTCAAATAATAATAATAATAATACATGAAAATTTACTATATTGGCAGTTTGTCACGTTAAGTAGAGAGAAAAACATAAATACAATAAACTAGGGCATCACATACTCATGTCTTTTCTCCCACTTGCCCTAGATTACATAATTCGTAGTCCTAGACTCACTAGGTGCCCTTCAAACACTTTAGCCGTGAGAGGCTTTGTAAATGGATTAGCAATGTTGTGCTCTGAAGCTATTTGTGTGACGATCACACCTTCTCGTTGCACAATCTCCCTTATGAGATGATATTCGCTCAATATGTTTAATAATTAAATTATAATTGTAACTTCGAAATTTCAAATAATAATAATAATAATACATGAAAATTTTGGTCATGTAGCAATTTGGGTCATCAGGTTGCGTGCATAGAGAGAAAGAGAGGGATATGTGAGCGGTTAGGGTTGTGGGCTTAGCTTTACAATTGGAGAACTTATGATCGTCGCTCACGATCCTACACGGCTTAATATGCCTGTATCTTGACCTAGGTTGTTGTCTAGTCAACCTAACTCTTGCACCCTAATTCTAGCTCTATGAAGATAAATTTACTCGATAGTGAAACACACAATCAAAAAATTGGAGCTAAACATATTATATCATGCAAACATACAAGCAAATAAAATTAATAGAAGATAACATCCATCAATCACTTGGAGCACTGATCACAATAGTCCATCTTCCTTTCTAACACAGCGAAAAAACTATAAAACAACATTTATCACAAATCCATCTTAGGGACATTTTAGTAATTTCTTACGTCTTGCATAACATATTCATCCATATTTTCTGATTGGTGTTCTAGTTATGCATATTCTCTTTCTAGCTTTGCATAAAACATACAATAGCATGCTTCTAAAAAAAAAATTTAGCCTAGGGGCATAAAGGTAATTTTTCATAGCATACATATAGTATATACTCTTCCAAAAATGCCTTTACGAAGCCCTTAACATACACTTTCTCTAAGGTAAGGAATGCTCGCATGCTAGCACGTCTTAATGATCCCTACAAGTATGGCGTGCCTAAAGTTTGTGTGACGGAAGATGAGTGCCTTCTCGAGCTAGCTTTTTCAGGTGTTAGGAGCTCAAAAATTTCATAAGTGTCTCTATTAGGTCCAAAATTGAATCAAAATAGGATTATAATCAAAATCGAGACAAAAAACAACTGAATGACGAAAAAAAAAAAACAGTACTCACATGCTTCACATGCACATCCATGTGCCAGGATAATCTCCCACGCACAGGCCACATGTGTGAGTACATCACGTGTCTAGGGAGGGAGACATGTGGTGTGTCACAACCTCACTATAAAGACAATAGGTTGTAACCCCCACACGTAGATCAACAAGGTGGCGATCCTCAAGTGGCGCCCATCTGACCATGTGAAGGTCTAGACAGACAAGCATCATGATGCGACCAAGAAAGAAGATGAATCATCCAACACACCAAGAATATCTATTAAAGCAAAACTGAGGCATAAGCAAGGTTGAAAAGAACAAGGCGACAAGTGTGTCTAAGACAAGTTCAGAGAGGGTTGGGTAGGGCTCCGAGCTATAACCTCAAAACTCAGAGTTTCGATATGAGTTTCGACATGCAGATCTAGAGCTAAGCTCGTCTATATGATGATGAAAGCTCACCAAATTTAGTGTCAATCGAATATCCGATGTACGCTCCACGAGATTATATGACCGTTCACTAAAATAAGTGTACTCCAGAAAGATTTGAAATGCCTTAAAATGTACTATAGGGGGAGACATGGAGTATCGATTGTCTTCCTTTGAAATTAGCCTTTCAAGGAAAGTGTGGATGACACGGGTGTGATAGCATTGCACCCCAGCCCATGTATTGGAGGTTGGTATATGCACCCGCTATCTAGTACGAAATTCGTAAATGACATGACATGACATGAGAGAGTTTACGCCACATTGAAAACCTAGATGGATGGATGTTTGGGGTGTATCGACTAGATGAGCGACACATGGGTTGGTCTCGATAAACATGTTAGAGCAAGCCAAGATGGTTGAACTTTCTCGAGACTAGGGATGGCATTACGACGCATGGTCGTGTTGTTGGGAACCAAGATGATGATTGAAATGCGACATTGCACATGAGAGACTTTTACCTAGAGTAAAGACAAGATTGAGTCGAATGACTTGTCCTAGTGTAAATGCAATTAAGCTAGAGCTGCAGACCATTGAACATGCACGCACAGGCAGCGTGTGTGACCAAACAAGCTTAAATTTCACACAAGTTGTGTCTAGTTGGCATAGGAGAACCTCACCTAAGGTCTGGCGAAACCACGAAGGTGGGTAAAAAATACGAATGAGACTTGAGTTCCCGTTAAACTTGTCATGAGCATGTCAAGATTATGACGCCGCATCATTGAAGATGTAGGACAGTGACACATTTTACTTCTAATATGTGGCTTGTTCCTATTGGAGTGCCTTCTTAAAGTAGTTTTCCTTATGTCCTCTCTTTAATCCTTACTCAAAGGTAACCTGGCCTTGCCTTGCCAAGACCCTTAGGCCCTTGTTATAGCGTGAGGCGTTGTCGTGTAGTTCTCTTGAGCACCAACACTCATAGTTAAATACTACTATTTCGGAGTAGATAATCACTGCTAAAGTCCGATGCATTTATCTAGGCTATCTCTCTTAATGTGCTTATAGATGATCTAGTAACGCTTCCTCTCATAGTGATATCTAATCATTGGCTCTTGCGAGCACTTAAGCCTCTAAAGTTCTTGGACGGAATTCTAGAGAACTTACTATAATCCCTTTCTATGATTGCTAGCTTTCATTAAGCTTTGGGATGCTTCCTATTATCAGTAGTTAAAGTCTTTATGTCCAAGTATCTACTAAGACATAGTATGTACATACTATGTATTATGTTGGTCTTATCCTGCCTGCAAGCAAAGATCACTACTACCACTCAAAGGAGTTCCAGATCACATTGTCTACAAGGCTCTAACTTTATTTGAGTGGCTTGTCAAGTATGTCAATCGCATTTGTACGTGGAACTTAATAACATGGTGTTTGAACGTTCTTCTCTCTAGACTAGGTAAGTATGACCACAACTCAATCCCTTTTTGTAATACCCTCGAACTCAAGGTTCACTAAACTACCTTGATCGTTCCCACTGTGCTGAATGAAAAATTGAATGAGATGGTTAACTTTAAAATGAGGAAAAATTGAAAAAATGTCCAATGAATTAGATTCAAATCATAATTTCATTTTATATTGAATTACATTACATATCCATTAATAATTTTGATTCAAATTCATAATTTAACTACTCCTTATCTTTATATGGATTCAAAACTAAATTAAATTATGATCGAGATATAATAAACTATTTTGGTCTACAAAATTGGTCAAAATCCTTTGTTTTTAATATAGTAAGATAACCCCAAAATTGAAAGTTAAAACTATAATTTATAATCATCACCCAAACATCCATTTCCATTAGGTATCTAATACCTAATACTACAAGAAACATGTTCGTCATGGATGGCATCATCTCTATGAACAAATAGTTTAGTATTTGCCATGCTTCATGAACAAGATAATTACCTACCGCTAACACTTCTTTCCCTTTCCATTTTTTTATCCACTTTTTGCACAATTTTTCAATGATTCAAACTACAAACATTCAAACAAACATTAAAACAAAATGAATACGAGTTCATCAATTATATAATACCCATTTCTAGTTATCTACATCCCTCAAAGTCAGCCATGACTAATTCTCAAGAAGCTCCTTGCCATGTCTTCCTTGTATGCTATCCCGGCCAAGGACACATCAACCCCACTCTCAGACTTGCCAAGAAACTCGCCGCCGAGGGCCTTCTCGTCACCATTTCCACGGCAGTGCATTTCGGCAAAACACTCCAGAAAGCTGGAAGTATCGGCGCCGGCGACTGTCCCACTCCGGTCGGCAATGGGTTCATCAGATTTGAATTCTTCGAAGATGGCCTCCAAGAGCTCAATCCTAAGGATGTAAACTTGGAACGCGTCGTCAACCAGATCGAGCTTTTCGGCCGGCCGTCGCTCGCCGGCCTGATCAAGAACCAAACAGCCGAAAACCGCTCTGTTTCTTGCCTGATTGTGAACCCCTTTTTGCCATGGACTTGTGAAGTTGCAAAGGAGCTCGAAATCCCCTGTGCCATTCTTTGGGTTCAATCATGCGCTGTGTTCTCAATTTACTATCACTGTTTCCACAAATCCGTCCCGTTCCCTTCTGAATTGGAACCCAAAATCGACGTTCATCTCCCAATTTTGCCACTTTTGAAGAACGACGAAATCCCAAGCTTCTTGCATCCAAATAACATTTATGGTGTTTTGGGGAATGTTCTGTTATCCCAATTCAGTAAATTATCGACACCCTTTTGTATTTTGATGGATACTTTTGGTGAACTCGAGAAAGACATCATCAATTACATGTCTAACATCACTCCTTTGAAACCCATCGGCCCATTGTTCATAAACCCTCAAAATTTAGAAACAGAGGTCTCCGGCCACTGCTTAAAAGCAGAGGATTGTGTGGAATGGCTGAACTCAAAGCCCCCACAATCCGTTGTGTACGTTTCATTTGGAAGCATCGTTCACTTGAAACAAGAGCAAATAGACGAGCTCGCTTACGGGCTGTGCAATTCAGGGTTCTCATTCTTATGGGTTATGAAACCGCCCGATGATGTTTACGGGTTAAAGGGCCATGTTTTGCCAGAAGAGGTGATGGAGAAAGCAGGGGAGAGGGGAAAAGTGGTGCAATGGAGTTCCCAAGAGAGGGTTTTGTCGCATGAATCTGTTGGGTGCTTTATCACGCATTGTGGGTGGAATTCGTCGGTGGAAGCCATCGGCAACGGCGTGCCGGTGGTGGCGTTTCCGCAGTGGGGGGATCAGGTGACCAATGCTAAGTTTTTGGTGGAGGATTATGGAGTTGGGGTGAGGCTGTCGCGTGGTGCAGAGGCAAATGAGTTGATTTCAAGGGATGAGATTGTGAGATGCATATCGGAGGTGATGATCCGCGAGAGCAGCGGAGGAGAATTCAGGCGGAATGCTTTGAAATTGAAGCAGGCAGCGGCGGCGGCCGTGGTGGACGGCGGATCCTCCCACAAGAACATCCAAGAGTTTGTTGATGAGATTAAGAAGAGATGCGTGAGAGGCAACTTTGAGTAAAAAGAGTTCGGTCAGAACTGGATGGAATTTGGCTTCAAATACAATAAATATTAATACTTTTTTAAGAAAAATTAATCCTCCATGTGATTAAACTATTCTAACCATTAATCTTGAATGATATTAAAAACTCATTTTTTTTTTAGCGATATAGTTTATGATGGTCGAGGATCAAACTCGAGTCACCTGCATAACATTGGAAAATACTTACCGGTGTACTACAACGACTTTTGAAAAAAGGCTTGGGAATTTGCTAAAAGGAGCTAAAACTCACCGGCATGAATTTGTTTAGTTCAAAAAAATCCACACACATTTGAATGATACAAAAACTCATATTATAGTGATCTAGTTTTTGACGCTGTTGTCGAGGATCAAACTTGGGTCACCTGCATAAAAGGCGGAAATACTTACCATTATACATACTACAACAACTGTAAAAAAAATGGTGGGAATCTGTCAAATATGCAAGAAATTTTGTTTAGTTTAAAAAAATCTAACATATTTGAATGATACAAAAATTCATATTATAGCGATCTAATTTTTGACGCTGTTGTCGAGGATCAACCCCGAGTCACCTGTATGACAAACAGAAATATTTATCATTATACATACTAAAAAAAAAAAAAAAAAGTGGAAATCCGTTAAAAGCTTGAGAATCGGTTGAAAGGAGCTAAAAAATACAGTATATTCTTGCACTACATCATATTTTATTAGAGCCTTCACAAGCAATAAAAGTTTTAGTTTAAAAAAATCAATATACATTTGAATGATACTAAAAACTCATTTATATTTAGCGCTCTAGTTCTTAAAGCTGTTGTCGGTGATCAAACCCGATTTACCTGCATGACAGGCGTTGATTGATATAGTTTCTGACGTAGTTGTCGATGATCAAGCCCGAGTCACCTGCATAACAAGCACGAATACTTACATTTACAACAAGCTAAAAAAATACATATTGCATTCTTGAACTATATCATTTTTTACTATGTGACAGACAGGAATACTTACCACTATACTACAACACCCTCGAAAAAGCGCTTGAAAATCTATTAAAAGTTGCTAAAACCCACCAACAAAAAATTTGTTAAGTTTAAAAAAATCAACCCACTATGATACTTAAAAACTCATTTTTAATTGATATAGTTTTCGACGCTATTGTTGACGATCAAACCCGGGTCACCTACATAACAGGTGAGACGCGAATACTTTCATTTATACTACAACGACGTGAAAAAAAGACTTGAGAATCTCTTGAAACGAGCTTAAAAAAATACATATTTTATTTTTAAACTATAATTTTTTGCCCGTTGTTGGGGATCGAACCCAGGTCACCCGCGTGATAAAAGGGAATACTTATTGAGTTTGGGAATTTGTTAAAAGTCGCTAAAACCCACCCGCAAAAATTTTGTTTAGTTTAAAAAATTAACATAGGTTTGAATGATAAAAAAAAACTCATTTTTAATTGATATAGTTTTTGAAGTTGTTGTCCACGATCAAACTCGGGTCACTTGCATAATAGCTAAAAATATACTTATTGCATTCTTGAACTATATCATTTTTTATTAGAGCCTCCACAAGCAATCGTAGTTTTTGGCAAGTTGATGGGGATCAAACTTAGGTAACCCACATGAAACATGGAAATACTTACCACTACGCTCTTAAAAGTTGCTAAAATCCACCAACAAAAAATTTGTTAAATTTAAAAAAATCAACACACTATGATACTGAAAAACTCATTTTTAATTAATATAGTTTTCAACGCTGTTGTCGACGATCAAACCCGAATCACCTGTTACATTTATAGTACAACGACGTCAAAAAAAGGCTTGAGAATCTGTTGAAACAAGCTACAAGAATACATATTCCATTCTTGAAATATATCATTTTTTATTAGACCCTTCACAAAGGATCAAAGTTTTTGGCGCTGTTGGCGGTGTGAATGTTTGATTAATCCACCACACCTAAATGGTGTGAAAGTCATCTTATTTATAATCAAATAAATTACAAGGATATGGAAATAGTAATAAATGGAAATAACAATAAATGGAAGATACCTATGATAATAAGACAAATATTAGAGATATTTGCCTTATAATAAAATATCAAATATAATATATATGGTAAACTATAATTTATTACTAAATATCCTTAACAGGCGGGGATCAAACACAGATCCTGCACGACATGTGTGTAAAACTTACCACTATACTACAACTACCCTAAAAAAAGCACTTAAGTTTAAAAAAATGAACACACATTTTTATAATATTTAAAAACTCATTTTCAATTGATATAGTTTTCGACTCTATTGTCGATGGTCAAACCCGAATCACCTGCGTGACGGCGTGAATACTTACATTTATAGTACAATAACGCCAAAAAAAGGCTTGAGAATCTTTTGAAACTAGCTAAAAAAATAAATATTGTATTCTTCAACTATATCATTTCTTCGAGATTGGAATTCTTAAAAGAATCTATGTAATTCTATGGGTGTTTGTCCCTCTATTTAGACTAGTGTATTGAGAATCACAATCCACTTATTAGTAGTTGTATGGTTAGAAAGAGAAATGTCCCGCCGCCAGGATGCAACAACGTATTGGACCTGAATATACAACTTTATCATCAACGTATTGGACTTGAATATGCAACTTGTATGGTTAGAAAGAGAAATATCCCGCTGTCGGGATACAACAATGTATTAGACCTGAATATGCAACTTTATCATTTTTTATTAGAGCCTTCATAAGCGATCATAGTTTTTGGCGCCGTTGTCGGGGATCAAACCTAGGTAACTCACGTGACAGGCAAGAATACTTACCATTATACTACAACGACCCTCGAAAAGCGCTTGGAAATTTTTTAAAAGTTGCTAAAACCCACCATCAGAAAATTGGTTAAGTTTAAAAAAATCAACACAATTTTTTATGATACTTAGGAACTCATTTTTTAATTTATATAATTTTCGACGATGTTATTGACGATCAAACCTGGATCACCTGCATCAGAGGCGCGAATACATACAAAAAATACTTATTGTGTTCTCGAACTATAACATTTTTTATTAGAGCCTTCACAAGCAATCATAATAGTATTTGGCGTCGTTGCCGGAGATCGAAACTAGGGTCACCCACGTGACAGGCAAGAATACTTACCACTGTACTACAACGACCCTCGAAAAAGTGCTTGGGAATCTTTTAAAAGTTGCTAAAACCCACAAGAAAAAATTTGTTAAGTTTAAAAAAATCAACACACATTTTTATGCCACTTAGAAACTCATTTTTAATTGATATAGTTTTCGAGCTTTGTCCACGATCAAACCCAGGTCACCTGCATAACAGTCGCGAATACTTACATTTGTTATACAACGACGTCAAAAAAAGATTTGAGAATCGGTTGAAACAAGCAAAAAAAAATACATATTTTATTCTTGAACTATATCATTTTTCATTGAAGGCGAACTATATCATTTTTCATTAAAGCCTTCAATAGAAATCATCGTTTTTGGTGCCGTTGCCAAGGATCGAAACCAAGTAACCAGTGTGATAGGCAAGAATACTTACCACTATACTTGAGCGATCCTCAAAAAAGTGCTTGAGAATCTGTTAAAAGTTGCTAAAACCCACCTAAAAAAAATCGACACACATTTTTATGCTACTTAGAAACTCATTTTTAATTGATATACTTTCGACGCTGTTGTCGACCATCAAACTCGGGTCACCTGCATAACAGTAACAAATACTTACATTTATAATACACCAACGTCAAAAAAAGGCTTCAAATCACCTACATAATAGTAGCGAATAATTACATTTATAGTACAACAACGTAAAAATAAAATAAAGGCTTCAGAATGTGTTGAAACGATTTAAAAAGAGCCTTCACAAGCGATCATAGTTTTTGACACCGCTAATGGGGATCACAGGAGAGAATACTTACCGCTATACTACAATGACCCTCCACAGAGCCCTTGTGAATCTGTTAAAATTTTGCAAAAACCCACAAGCAAAAAGTTTAATGAGTTTAAAAATTCAACACACATTTTTAAGCCACTTGGAAACTAATTCTTAATTGATATAGTTTTTGACAATGTTGTCGACCATCAAATCCGGGTCACTTGTATCCAAGTCGTCACTTATAGTTTCAAAATCTGTTATAACGAGGTAAAACTTACAATTTCAGAGTCGGTTAAAACGAAAATATACATATTGTATTCTTGAACTATATCATCTTTTATTAGCTTCACAAGCGATCATAGTTTTCGGCGTCATTGCCGGGGATCAAACCCGGGTCACCCGCATGACAGGCTAGAATACTAACCACTATACTACAACGACCCTCGAAAAAGCACTTGGGAATCTGTTAAAAGTTGCTAAAACCCACTAGCATAAACTTTGTTAAGTTTAAAAAAAATCAACACACATTTTTATGATACTTAGAAACTCATTTTTAATTAATATAGTTTTCGACGCTGTTGTCGACGATCAAACCCAGGTCACCTACATAGCAATCGTGAATACTAACATTTATAGTACAACGACGTCAAAAAAATACATATTGCATTCTTGAACTATATCATTTTTTATTAGAGCCTTCACAAGCGACCATAGAACCTGGGCCACCTGCATGACAGGCAGGAATATTTACCACTATACTACAACAACCCTCGAAAAAGCATTTGGTAATCTATTAAAAGTTGCTAAAACCCACCAGCAAAAAATTTGTTATGTTAAAAAAAAACACACATTTTTATGCTACTTAGAAATATATTTTTAATTGATATAGTTTTGGACGCCGGCTATTTTACTTTTTATTAGAGTCTTCACAAGCGATTATAGTTTTTGGTACTGTTAGCGGGGACGGAATCCTATCACCTCCATATCTGTCACAAATACTTACATTTATAGTACAACAAGGTAATAAAAAAAAAAGGCTTGAAAATCTTTTGAAAGGATCTTAAAAAAAATATATATTGTGTTCTTGAACTATATCATTTTTTGTAGAGCCTTCATAAGCGATTATCATAGTTTTTGGCGCTGTTTCCGGGGATCGAACCCACAGGGGGAATATTCATTACTATACTACAACGACACTAGAAAAAGCACCTGGGAATTTGATAAGATATGGAACCACTACAAGGGGAGTAAGATTCGGATTACATTGTTGATCGAATATCTCAAGGCAAGAACATTGTTTGAGATTCGAATCACTCCACAAGCAAGATCGATCATGTCTAGCTTGAATGATTCTTGTTGATCAAATATCTCAAGGCAAGAACACTTGCTTGAGATTCGAATCACTCCACAAGTAAGATTGATCATGTCGAGCTTGAATGATTCTATATGCAACCTAAACTACATAGAATTGCAAAGAAACTTAGTCATTGACTAAAGAAGAGCACAAATGCTTCTTTTGCTATATTTTTCAAGTCTCTTACCCATACAACATACATGGCTTTATATAGCCTCAAAATGAAACTACTCATTCCGAGAGTTGTAACATTCATACCTAATGGCCATAATTAACCATTATGTAATTCTAACCTATACTAAATAAAGTCTTAAAATACATAAATGAAATACAATAACTCTAAATTGTAACCCACCCAAAATTTATAACAATCAAACTTCATTCTTCTTCAATGTGGCATGAATTGAAACATCTTTTGATAATTTTGACAACCTTTTCTTCACATCTTCATTGAAGTATATCGTATGATTGATGTCTTTTGGTTCATATCAGAATTTGTTAAAAATTTCTAAAACCCACCAACAAAAAATTTGTTAAGTTTAAAAAAATCAACACACATTTTATGATATACTTAAAAACTCATTTTTAATTTATATTGTTTTCTACAAAAAGTGATCATAGTTTTTGACACGGTTGCTGGGGATCGAAACCGAGTCACCCGCGTGATAGGCAGGAATACTTAGCACTTTACTATAAGTACCCTCGAAAAAGCACTTGGGAATTTGTTGAAAGCTGCTAAATTCCACCAGCAAAATATTTGTTATGTTTAAAGAATTCAACACACATTTATACTACAACGACCTCAAAAAAAGGCTTGAGAATCTGTTGAAACGAGCTCATAAAATACATATTAACCATATCATTTTTTCTTAAAGCCCTCACAAGCGATCATAGTTTTACGCACTGTTGCCGGGTATCAAACCCGAGTCACCGCATGACAGACGGAATACTTACCACTATGCTACAACAACACTGAAAAAAGGTTTGGGAATTTGTTAAAAGTTGCTAAAAGGTACGAGCAAAATATTTGTTTAGTTTAAAAAAATTAGCATACGTTTGAATGATACTAAAAACTCATTTTGAATTGATATACTTTTTGACGTTGTTATCAACGATAAAACTCGAGTCACCTGCATAATAAGTGCGAATACTTTCATTTATACTACAATAACGTCAAAAAAAGGCTTGAGAATTTGTTGAAACGAGCTAAAAAAATACATATTGCTCTCTTGGACTATATCATTTTTTTTATTAGAGCCTTCACAAGCAATCATAGTTTTTGGCTCCATTGCCGGTGATCGAAACCGGATCACCTAAGTGACAAATGGAAATACTTATCACTATACTACAACTACCCTCGAAAAAGTGCTTGGAAATATGTTAAAAGTTGCTAAGATGAACCAGCAAAAAATTTGTTTAGTTTAAAAAAATTAACACACATTTTTATGATACTTAAAAACTCATTTTTAATTGATATAGTGTTTAAGTTTTTATGACACATTTTGTCGACCTCTTCCTCTACCTCGTCCTCGAAAGCCACCATGTCCTCTTCCTCTGCTACCAAAACTTCCATAATGTGTGACTTTTAGAGCTTGTTCTTCCTCATAAACATGGTCATTCATGCGTTGCTCGTGCACTAAGTGACTACTTTGTAACTCATCAATGGACAAGGAATCCAAATCAGTAGACTCCTCAATTGAGCAAATGACATAGTCGAACCTAGAAGTCATAAAACTTAGGATTTTTTCTATGATGTCAATGATTGTCATCTTCTCTCCATAGATTCTCTTTCTACTGGCAATTATGAAAGTTCGAGCAAAGTAATCTGACATTGATTCTCCTATCTTCATGTGAATAACCTCTTATTCCTTGCGAAGAGCTTGCAATTATGCACGTTTGATTCTAGCGGTTCTCTTGTACTTCTGTTTCAAGGAGTTCCAAATATCCTTGATTGTCTTTCTTCAAAATGGTTTCTAGAGTTGGATGATCTACGTCTTGCAAGAGAAAGATTTTGGCTTTTAAATCCTTCAACTTAAATCTTCCATTGCTTTCTTTTGTCCTTCCGAAACAGCTTCTCCTTCATCTCCTTCAGCTGCGGTAGGAATTCCTTGCTCAACCAAACTCCAATATTATTTTGATCTGAGAAAGTTTTCCATCAACATAGACGAGTGACCATAATGTCCATCCAACTTTAGAATTGATGGCTGCACAAAACTACTCTCCGTTGCCACATCACCCATCTTTTCCTTAGAAAGCTGCTACTTTTCAAGGTAAATCGACTCTGATACCATGTTAAAAAAGAGAAAGCTAAATTCAATATGCCATCAAAGTTGTCTTAATGATGTATTATTTGATGAATTGAAACAACTATATAAATATCTCTACAAACCAACCAAAAAAAATTAGCTAACAAAGAGTAACTAGTAAAACCAAATCACAAATTCCTAAACAATAGTTTTATTAACCCATTAGAAGACTAATTCTTTTAACAGTAATCGTGTCTTTTAACACAATTCAACTCAACTCAACTTATTGTCCCATAAAGTTCCAAGTCATTGCATAAAATTGTCTCTCGGTTTAGCATTTAAATGTCGAAAAGTTCACAAGATATAAACGTTCGTGGGCCAGTCTCGTGACTCTAAACAATCTTGGTTAAATTATTCATTGGTTGAAGTTGCCTAAATGCAAAAATATAAACTTAGAATGACATTCATAGTCAATTATTCATTGGTTGAGTAGCTGATCTATCATTTTGATTTATCAACACAAAGTTTCGGTAATTGAGAAGGGACCAAACGTTGCCTTTCATACTATCCATTGCCCGTTTTGGCAAGGTGGGCGATACAAATGTCGTTCATTGTCGGCGTAGATGGCCTGCTAGCCTTCAAGTTACCCCTTTATTCAAACATGTGAATGATTAGATTTGGTGAGGGAAATTGGTACCTTAACCAAACTTTTATGGACCCATTCCTAGCTTTTTGCGCTCCAAAATCTTATAAAAATCAGGCTTTCTTATAGGTATGAACCTTCACGTGGCAGAGAGTGGTTTGATAAGTGGATGCGTGTGTGGACTAATGTCGGCCATGGCTGGCGCAAGCCTTGAAAATGTCTTGCATACGGAAATCCAACACGGTACACTCTTTTCCTTATTCCCCTTTGACTATTGATTTAATTATTCTATTTTTGGTAATTTGGTGGTCAAATTTCATAAAGTCAAAATCCAATAGTTGTAATGTTTTCAACCTTTTTTCAAAAAAAAATTATTCTAAGTGTGTACTCGTTTTGTCGAGTAGATGCCATTAAAAAGATATCCGTTCGACGATAATTTGATAGTATATGTCTTATCCAGTTGAATAATAGTGTTGGTTAAGAAATTTAAAATCTAGTCGAATTTGTTATTTTATGAAACTCATTGTTGCACTATCAAAATAGCTAACTTAGCTTCCGCGGTTTAATCTAGGATCTCAATGAGCTCAATCGCCCCTCTCCCTAGCTGCCTACTTACTCATGCTCGTAGTTCAGTGGGAGGTCGATGAGTGTAGTTCAATAAAAAAACATGAATCATTTATCTCGACATAAAGCAGGAATTACTCATAGTGATTCGCCACTAATGTAGCATACTGTTGGATGATGAAAGTCCCACATCGGCTAATTTAGGGAATGATCATGAATTTATAAGTGAGGAATACTAACCCCATTGGGATGAGGCCTTTTGGGAAGCCCAAAGCAAAGCCATGAGAGTTTCCGCTCAAAGTGGACAATATCATATCATTGTGGAGAGTCGTGTTCGTCTAACATGGTATCAGAGCTATGCTCTAAAACTTAGTCGTGCCAATAGATTGGCAAATTCTCGAATGTCGAACAAAGGACTCCAAAAAGAAAAAAGGAGTCAAGCCTCCTCGAAGGTACGAAGGCAGTCAAAAATGACTAAGACTCCAAAGGAGTCGAGCCTCGATTAAGGGGAGGTGTTGGATGATGAAAGTCCCACATCGGCTAATTTAGGGAATGATCATGGATTTATAAGTGAGGAATACTAACTCCATTAGGATAAGGCCTTTTGGGAAGCCCAAAGCAAAACCATGAGAGCTTTTGCTCAAAGTGGACAATATCATACCATTGTGGAGAATCGTGTTCGTCTAACACATACAAATGAGTAAGGGTACTATACCCTTCTCTTTTTGGTTCTCTCTTATTTTTATTTTTATTTATATTTATTTAAAATACGTATTTATCCTATTAAAAATAATTATATTATTTATATTAATTTTTATAATCAAGGATTGTATAAAATTTTCTTTAAAATAATGAATTGAATTAACCTGATAGTAATAAATTAATTATTGAATGAACCTACTTAATTATTTGAGAGTAATAAATTAAATATTGAATTAGCCTACTTAATTATTTGATAGTAATAAACTAATTATTGAATTAACCTACTTAATTATTTGATACTAATAAATTAATTATAATTTATTTATTGATTAAAGATATATCCAACAAATAATCTATGTTCGAGCTATAATCTTTGTTAATGTCAATAAAATTATTTATTAGTTAATTTATGGGGATTAATGAAACTTTAAATTTTAAAAATCGTAATATTATTAAAATTTATTGAACTTAGATTTTTACATTACTTTTTATTCAAATTAGTGAAATTAAATATAAAGTAAAAATTGTAACATTTAATACACCGACATGTGATGTATTAAATATATTTTATGAAATAATTTAGTATATTTATTTATTCAATTAAAACTATATATCTATTATGAATTAATTTACATCATTTGTTGAAGAGTTTTTTAATTAATACATCATAATCTTATAAAATTTATAAAATTAATATCCTAAAAAGATTTAAAAAATTAAATATTAAAAAATATACTAACTAAAATGAAATGGAATCTACAATATATAGCAAATTTAGTCCTAAAATAACCCACCCTTTTACCTACTCATTTTTATTTTCTAGCAGCCATTGACTTGCTTCCCCAATTCTAACCACATGCTTAACCTTGCAAACAAAGTCTTTGATACCAAACTATCAATCTCTTAGCTACTTTAGTACGTTACGTATCGTCGTCTATCTCACGATTTTCACATTCTTATAAACAATGTTTTGTTCTCCTTTCTAACCGATGTAAGATCTCATAATCCACCATTCTTTGATATCTAGTGTTCTCGCTGGCATACTGCTCAATATCTAGCTCTGATACCATTTGTTTCACTCTCCAACTGATATAGAATCTCACAATCCATTCCCTTTTAGGACTCAGTGTCCTTGCTGGCACACCATTTAGTATCTAGCTTTGATGCCATTTGTAACCGTTCAAGCCCGCCGCTAGTTCGTTCTCTTCTCCAACCGATGTGGGATCTCACAATCCATCCACCTTTAGGACCCAATGTCCTCGTTAGCACACCACTCAATATCTAACTCTAATATCATTTGTAATCCCGCTCATGTGATGTTCTACATTGGTTGGGGAGGAGAACAAACCACCATTTATAAGGGTGTGGATGCCCGAAAGGAAAAACCCAAAGAGGACAATATCTGCTAGCGGTGGATCTGAGCCGTTACAGCTCAATTTCCCACCACTAATACATATCGTCGGAAACTTTTTGGTTATTTGATTTGTCAAAGTTTGAAGATTTTGAAGTTCCCATTTTTAAAACATCATACAAAAGAAGGGCATTTCTCCGCCAACTTCGGTCACCTACGCCTCAAAGTCAAATCACCTAACCTTTTCCTTTCTTTTTCTTATATAAACAAACAATATCAACCCTTTCTCAATCAATTATACCAAACAATCCCACCCTTTTCTCTCAACTAAAATGAACTCCAAATCTCTCCCTTTGGCTCTCAATGCCATCTCCATCTTCATCTTCTTCCTCTTGCTCTCCTCCGTTCAACTCTATGCCTCGAGACCTCTCGAACATTATCCTTCTTCGTCGATTTCTCCAGCAACGAAACTTCCTCATGTATACAAAGCTTATTCAGGTCCGAGTCACCGCGGCGCGGGCCACTAATCTGCCGAAAAGACTGTCTTGTTTCCCTATCCGACAATGGAAGATTTTTGTTATATTCTATCTCTGAACATGTCGCAATGTTTTAGCATGAGCAGCTTGACATGTGTAAATGTTTTCAAACATGTTATATTCTTTCATGTTCATTTTGTACTTCTGTCCAGAGAAATTTAAAAGTTGTCTTATATATAGCCTAATGTTTTTTTTTTTCATTTATTAAATATATATCCTTTGATTTGTTTGAAATATTTTATTTATTTATTATATTTGTGAAAGTTTGTGGAAACTGATATTTGATTGAATATTATATTCAAAAAGGCCATTTTATTCCAAAATAACTGCAAATTTCAAACCATGTGTTTTCAACTCCATACCAATTTACTTATTCAACTTTTTTAATATCATATTTATTTAGAAAATTGCCAATTTGGTTTATTTGGTATTGATTTAATTTTGCTATGATTTTAATTTTTTAAATAATTTAATATCCTTAAACAAATTTAATTAGGAGTTGTATTATTTCAAAATGTAATATTTAATTAAAAAAAGAATTAATAAGTTGATTAAAGTAAAAGATGTATATTGAACTCGATAACCCAAACTAACCCAACCCAATTTAAATTATAAGAGTTGGGTTGGATTGGGTTGGATTGGATTGGGTTAGATAATATTTCGGATTGAGTTACGTTAATTTTTTGAAATCAAATAGGTTCAATTCAGGTTTCATATTCATTGGACAAATTTTCGAGTTGACCCGAACCGAACAGAGTCTTGTTAAAAAAATATTGAGAGTACTTACATATTCTTGGGTCTACCAAATGTAACCATAGTTATTTTGAAAATAAAAAATATTTAAAAAAACGATTTCTAGAGAAGCGTCGTTTTCACGAAATCAACCACCCAACATCCCTTCTCAAGTCTCAATTTGCACGCCCTCAAACTCGCAACGCATTTTCGCTCCCACTCTGCAAGTCATGGTGACGACCCGCGCATGAGTGCCAGGTGCATGTTCTGCTCTTAGTCGAGGCTTATATCAGCTTAGTGTTGGCTTGGCTTGGCTTGGCGGATTAGACAGCTCAATATATATATTTTATAACGATTCCTAAGTTTTTGACCCTCCTAAAGCTATTTTTTAGGACAATTGAGGTGAGTAAAACTCTTGTTTACTCAATTATAAATAGTTTTAGGATTTATATAAGGAGTAATCACTATGTTGGACTAGACTAAGTTATTAATATCTCGAAGCATGTGATATGGATTAGTATAGGTGAAGCTAAACGTTGAAGCATAGTTCCGAAGCAGTTACAGAGTAGTTAGGAACTTTGGCCAAGGCCAACCAAGTAAGTGACCTTATTATAGGAGTTGAAAAATTGAATGATGTAAGATGGTCCATGACACACGGGCTCTGCATACGCCATAATATTTATACTATGTTTACATATTCTATGTAATGACATATAATGTTATGTTATGTATGCATGTGATATCCATTATGTCATGTTGTGAATGAAATGAAATAATATGTATCTCATGTTATGTTTGGCCATGTAAAGCTATGTGATAGATTATGTGATGACTACCATGCATACATCCATATATGTACTATGTCATGGATGAAAGGGAAAAAGGAAAAGATGTTAATGCTATATTATGATTATAAATCATGGGAACCTCATGCATTTATGTATGTCATGTGCACCAGGAGACATTCCCGTTATGTTATGTTAGTACGGATGCATACCCTTCAATATTTATGTTCGTAACGATATCATGCAAGTCTTTCTTTTTCTATGGCATCCAACAACGTGTTAACACGGTGTGCCAGACCAAGCCAGGCCTAGGGTACGTATACGAACCCACTTGGTGGGTCCATGTGTACGTGTGAGAAGGATAGGATCAATGTGGGTTTTGGTTACAAATGAAGGAGAGTATCAAGTTAAGGTTCTAGTTTGGTAACATCAAAGTTTCTCGGCTTTCACTTTATCAAGGCGCTCGTAAGCTCATTAATCATTAATATTTAGCTCTTTGAAGCTCAACTATCTCATCGAGAATATCTTGGGGTTCTATGACAACTTGATTAGCTCTTTATTGACCATTTTTTATCATAATCGACCTATATATCATTAATACATAAGATGCGACCTCATCATAGTTCAACTCATATTCTCATCATATTGTTATGGACACCGTCCACAAATACACATTTTCTAGTACGAATTTGTTGGTATCTCACTATTTGGCCCCTATAACGTCGTCGTCATCAAGGAGTGACTTTCATGCCTGCGAACCATCATCTACCTATATGGTCTCTTGCTGTCATCCGAAAAAAGATCACGACTAAGGATAGTTGGACATCTCCTTATTGCCCCACGTTGTGTTGTATGATACTAAAAGGCTCATTCATTTTAGAGCTCAGCTCTATCCATACTAACTCGTAATCATATAGGTACAAAAGTGAACACTTGCCAATTGGAACATATTTATTATCAGAGGGTAGAGGTCAACTAGCAACCTTCTAACAGTCCCCCACATAGTACAATTATCATAAGAGGATGAACTCACATCATTGTTAGCTACTAAAAATATTGTACATACCCTAGTCAATCTAATCGAGTTCACGATTCAGGATTAGTTGATGAACTCTTAATCGTCCCGGCATAGCAACGTGTTTATATCATACATGATAAATGATAAATTAACTTAACCATGGATCCAACATGCTTATACTCTATTCAATTTCACATGATAACCACAAAAATCGAACATAGGAGCTATTTCTACAACTATGATGCTTTCGGAGAGTAAAACTAATTTCAATGGATCAGAATGGTTGTCAAAGGAAACTAGCTTGAACCAGACTTCATCAACCTCGAGTTCAATCATCGTCTTTGCTTTTTTTTTTCTCTCTCATTTTTTAACTTTCGATTTTGGCCTTCATAGTTCTCACTATCTTTAATAAAGTTATAGATCTTCTCGAGACAAAACTATTGAGCCAAGAATCAACATAAATAATCCAAAAAAAATGAGAGACCTTGCCAACAATTTGCTCGTGGTTGATCTCCTTCCAATATCTAGACCCTCTCTAGTAATATTGGTGAGCTGATATGATATAGATCAACTAGAACGACGTATATGATGAATGAATTATCAACTTGGTCCAAAAAAAACAAAGTGGGGTTGAAGTAGGTGAATTTATAAGTCGACACGATTCTTCGATAATAGAGATAGAAGTAAAAGCTTAGTCTCGATCCCAGCTTAAAAAGATTCGTTCATCTCCATCCATATCTCCACTTCTCAAACGTTGTATAGATGTATGCACGGACTTCTCCAACATTAATGTGACAAATAAATATGTTTTTAGAAGACATCATAAATATAATAAAACCCGTAAACTAAGCTTAGTTTAACTAGTCAGATATTAATGTTTCTCGACCCAATAATATAATAAGTTAGGGATGATTTGATTTTCCATTAAAAAAAGTCCAAACTATCTATAATCGAACGGACCAAAACTGAGGTCACAGGATAACTATGGTACACCGAAGAACACCATATCTCGAAAGGAATTGCAGTGAAACTAAAACCCTCGCAAAGCCCCAACACAGCCGCAGCGTAGAATCTGAGAAGACAATGGCTTGGCGCTCAGGATCTCTTTCTCGGACGCTAATGTCTACTGTGCGCTCTTCTTCTTCCCGGTTAACTCCATCGGCTCCTCAACTCCGGCCGCCGCCGGTCACTACTCCTCGGCGTCTCCCGGCCCGCCATTTCTCTGCTCCTTCCAGGTTTCCTCCGCTATAACCGCTAACGTTTCTTTATTGTGTTGCGAAATTGTAGATGCTAGTCATGAGCGTCTTCACCTAGTGCCTGGTTGTTCCCTTAGCGTTTTCGTGGTTGATTGATACTTAGCTGGTGGCTAGGACTATGCTTGACAAATTTTTGTAGATTTGGCATCTCGAGTTTTTTTTTTAAATGATTTTGTAGCTTAATTAGATGAAAAGAAATTGGAGAGAATAATCAGAGCAAAGATTTATTAGATATATTGATGGATCTTGTCTATAGATTTGTAGGCCTTTCATTTATTTAGTTAACGCCTGATTTCTTGGGGTTACTTGTAGAAAGTAGATGAAAAGAAGTGACCACTTCTATTCTATTTTCCTGTATTATGACCACACAACGTGTTCTTCACAGCATCTAGTTGTATATGCTTTTTGGATAAAAGGAAATTGGCGTGGAAATTTAGTAACTCTTTTTAGTGTTCCAAAACTTATTGAACTTGTTAGGACTTCTTAGAATTAGGCAAAACATTGATAAGTGTACCAGACACTGTTTAAAGTTCAAACGTATTAGGCACAACTCACCAAGCTTGTAATTCAGCAATTATTTTACTTTTGTTTTTGGCTCTATTCCATATTGACATCTTTCTGTCATATATGATATATATTTTTTCCAATTTATGCTTATGACAGAAAATACAACTTCTTTATTCTATAATTATTAATGGATGTTGCTGAATTTTCTGGGTGATCCGCTTGTTATTATCTGTAGTTCTTTGTTTCTTTAACTGTTATTTTCATTGTTTTCTTACTCTAGGAGCTTGGGAGAATTGGGATGCGTTCAATCCTTTTTGCCCATTTATAGCGTGACAGCAGCATCCTGTTTGACATCCCACCTCACTATTAATGTCAGGGCTTTTTGCGAGCTGTCTCATGGTACCTTCTGCCGTACTTGTCAAGATCGCTAGTGGTCTCTTTGTGAGTCTTGCTTGTTCTAGGACACGCTATATGCACAGTACAGTAGTTTTTTATCTCTCTTATTGTTACTTTTAGTGGCCTAGATCCTTGGGATGCATTTCAATTGTTAATTTTTCAAAGCAATGGTTTCTGTTTATGGAATGGTAGGTAAAAATAGTCAAACAACACTAAGTATAGGTGATTAGCTTCTCCCACACACAGCATTTGAGTTTGGGATGGAATTGATAGGCAGGAATGTGGAAGATGGATGATGCTCAAGGACATTCGCTCATTCTGAGCAGGAGGCTGACACAATTTTGTAGGTTTTTCTATGTCTTCTTGTGCTTTTTCTTCTGGATAATACATTGGATCCAAGTATTATCCAACTTATATGGAAACTGGGAACCAGAAAATCTAGATGCTTGATCCTTGATGACGATAGGCAGAAAAGTTGCTATGCAACTGTTAATTTCTAAAAGTTTGGTGCTGGGTGGGAGGGAATTCTAATAATTTTTTTGAAAATTATTTATTTATTTTTTCTTTGTATTCAAGTTCTATAAATTGTTAGATTTGGATACCATGCTTTATCATGTTTTGATGACATTGCCCACGTACGTCCAATTTGCCATACATCTCCTTTCTCATTGAATTTATTTTGCCACACTGTTTCAGTTTGTTGCCGGTCTCTCAACTTCAATATTTGGTGTCAGACTGCTAAAATGATAATCATAAAAGTTTCAAGTGAAATTGGAAACCCTTGCGATCATTTAAAGAAATTGCTGGCGAAACCATCTCCCTTAAATAGACTAGAAATTTCTACAGTTTTATATTATTGCCTTTTCTCATTAAGACACAATAGTGAGAATGTCATGCTTATTTCTTCACTTGTAGTTATACATTATGTGTAAAACTTTTGTCCATCTGGCTGATAAATCACTTAGGTGCCTGTTTCATGGGTCCAATCATTATCGTTGTCTTGTATTTTGGCACAAAAACACTTAGAAGATAAGAAGATGATTTAATTAGTAAACTTCTTGATTGCTTCTCACAGCTGCGGTGCCCCTTTCAGGTACTTAAAGTTCAATGGGATTAAACACATCTATGTGCGGCAATATGAGGGTGCAGGGGACTCTTGAAGAGTTGATACATCAGAAACTATGGTCTGGAATAGGATAATAAGTGTTCTTTATAATCAGAACTGGGATTAAAACATTTGCTAGATACTCGTATGGTCGAGCTGTTATTTCTTGTTCATCATTGTTCACAATGTCTGTGATTGATTTACAATTAAAAAGAATTTTTATTTGACGTAGTGTCAATCAAATAGTGGATAATATTCTAAACTCCATCTGAGTGTTGTGTTGATGCTAAACTTTGAATTTCCAGCGGCTGTACTAACACTTGCTAATTTGCAGAGGTTGGATAGGTTGCAATGAAACTTGCCCTCGGTAGCTTTCCTAACTTTTAGATCGGCCAACACCTTTTCCGTTTGAACCATGTGAGTAATGCTGATGTTTGTTGAGTTCCAAATTGAAACTTTTTTTTTTTTTTTCATTCTTTGTTGTGGGATGGGGAACGAAGCTTTTTATTAGCAAAAGGCCCTACATATATGGCAGATAAAATATCCTCTACCAAACCAATAAGATCCCACAAGACTCCTAATTGGCAAAGATTTTCATTAGCACCGAGTGGTTGAGAAATCTAAGTGGATTCTAGAAAATTTCATGGCACCACTCAATCCCTTGGAACTCTTTGAATTCTATCAAACCAGGTCTCCAAACTAGAGCCCTTGCTGCATTAGTCTAGATGGTTCTCGGATGCCCATTGAAACAAGTTCCCTCCCACTATTCTTGAGAAAACATCAGCCAATATCCCAAATTTGGAGGAGCTTATTCTAGCATAAAGCTGCAAAAATGAACATGTAGTTAGGCAACCTCTTTTGAACTCTATAAGTGCTCAACCTTTTTTTGACAAAGACCCAAAGAAAAAATTCACTTTCGAACTTCCACCTTCAAAATGAGACACTACCAAACTGTAAGTTTGCAACAACCACGTGCCCTCGTCAAACTAATGTGCAAAAAATGATACAAGCTTCTGGGTGCAAATACTGGAGCATAGGCAATCTTGGGTTAACATTTACTGTGATCTGTCAATTCTAAGCCGGCTGCATGATGGTTATCCATTAAAAACTTATTAGATAAAAAGAATTAGGGTAATGAGATTGCGAGACAGAAGTCCCATTCTCTTGGAGAAAGCATTAGTTGTGTTCCATTAAGTAGGCCCTTTTGTGGGTGATCCTCTTATGGATTCCTCTACCATTACAGGGAAGTGGGAACTTGTCGCTTTGAGAGGTCACTTTGTGAATGGCCAAAGGGATTGAACTTACACAGGGTCTACCATTTTACGTCTTGAAAAGGAAAAGAAAGTTTAGCTAAGCATCAGTGAATAAGATTTCTTAAGAATATTAATGGGTATGTAAAGAAAGATGTAAAGATTTGTTTCGATTTGGATCTGTATGGCTACTGGATATAATATGTGAAGTCGTCCTAAGTGCCTTAGATACCAAATCCAATGAAATCAGTGACATGACAATCCTTTGGATGTGCTATGGGTACCTGTTGAACTGGATAGAAAGTAATTGAGTGCATGCAGTGGTTTCTTTGCCTTGTGGTGTTTTCTTTGGGTGATAAGCCTATTTACACAAATAATGTGGCTAATTATTATTAGTATTTTTGGTGGTATCCACATTTTTTCCGATGGGATAAATGTTCTCTAAAAGTCTGTCTGTGTCTTATTTTGTTTGTTCTGATTTCATCTGTCTCTACCCATTCTCATGCTCGTAAGTTGATTGTTTTTTTTTTTTTTTTTTTTTTTTTTTTTTTTTTTTTTTTTTTTTTTTTTTTTTTTTTTTTTTTTT
>NW_019272027.1:1592203-1634218 GCF_002738345.1 Cucurbita maxima
TTTTTTTTTTTTTTTTTTTTTTTTTTTTTTTTTTTTTTTTTTTTTTTTTTTGAATCTTTGATATCTCTAATGATTTCTTTAGATCTTCCACCACAAGTTTCTAAGCTAAGTAGTGCATATGTTTTTAAAGACGAGACATGGTTTTGTTCTTCATGGTGACCTCATCATCGGACATGAGCCCTATGGACAAAAGTTAGATTTCAAATTTTTTATCAACTTTTTTATCGGAGTTAAATTATACTTATTCCTATTTCAAGAATACTCTTAAATGTTTCAAATTGTTTTAAAAATATCTTTTTTTAAAATAAAATATAAAAATTGATGTGACAATTGTCGTGAAAAATTTAAAAAAACATTAGTGATATTGCTTAAAAATAAATTAATGTCATTGTAACTATTCATTTCATTTAAAAAGATATCGTTAAAATGATTAATTTTTACACCATTGTCACATCAACTTACGTGAATACGTAAATGATGTTTGATTATGTTGTGTACATCTTCCTATTTTTACACATTGATCATCACTCATTTCCAACGTATTAACAAAATTTCGAAATTCAAGAGGAAAAATCAAATTTTTTTCACAATTTATGAGCATAAGTCAAACTTAACTTATCCTAAAGTTCAATGTACATCATTTACCCAAAAAAAAAAAAAAAAATTAGGCAATAGCCTAAATGAAAACTTTGGTTAAAGGTATGTTTGAAAATTCATCATTAGTTTATATGTTTAACATTTTCATAGTTAAGACAATAGGATAGGATAGGGAGACAGTCCTAACGTAGCAATAAATATAATCTACCCAAGTGCCGACCAACCACACAATGCCAACAATTTCCCTTCATATCATATGCCATAATTTGTTCATTACTTTGTCCCCTCATATCATTTTTTATTTTCTTTTAATATCCATCCCAAGCACCAATTGAGATAAAGTTTGAAGAATAGAAAGCCACATAAATGCCTTTGTTTTTTTTTTTTTTCCTTTGTAGTTAAAAAGAACTTAGTTTCTATGGTTATAATAGTTAAAATTTCACTCGAAAAGGACTGTTTATGAAGATTCTATAGAATCATATGATGTTTTTTTTAAAACCATAGAAACTAAAAGTAATGAGAACTGGAAATTTTGAACTCTTTGATGAGTTCTTAAGTCCCTAGAGAATTGCCAAGGGAAAAGTTTGTGCCCTATGGTACAGAGAAAAACTAGTTGATTAGACCATGGGTTTGACCTATGAATTGGCCACTCAATTCTGATCCAACTACAAAGGTGCCAAAAGATATTATTATGTTCATAGATTGTTTGGAAATGCTTCCTAGAGTAGGCTTTTCTAGTTATGCAATTTTGGGGGGAGGAAATAGAAGTATTTTCCAATATCCTTTACCTTGTTTATGTTTTGAACTTTTCCAGTTTCCTTTCCACAAAATGCAAACAAGTTTAACGTATCCAACATAAGCCATGGAATACATACTTGAAAGTAAAAGAATTCAACAACAACATGCATGAGGAAATGCTAATTCGACTAGAATGATGGCAAGCCAATTTACATGATTATAGTTTACCAGAAACTCTAAGCTTTTGGGTCTTCTGCATAATGATCGGGAGTCTGTCGCAGATGATGCTCGGATCGTTGTAGGCAGCAGAATCAGTCGGGTATCCTTTCTGCAAATCGTTTCAGTGATTTAGAGAATGTTGATGGATAAAAACATCATCAAAATGTACAAGACAACTGAAATTATGAGCTTATGGAAAAAGGTTAAATAGACTATCATAGCAAGACTAACTATACAAAAGACTTTTGCCTTTTTCTAGCATGTATTCACATTTTGCTTCTAACATGTCTATGCATAATATTATGATTTCGAAATTAAAATCGAGCATGCACGTTTATATTCATTTTCACGATGTTCAGGATGATATTTTTAAAAAGAGAATCTTTCCCAAGGGTTAATATTTTATATTTTGAGTTGACACATTTTTCCCTAATACAACAAGCAAGCCAATGAACTTACTTCAGCTAGAGCTTGAAACTTAGCCTCTCTCCAGCAACTTTCTCGAAGAATTATCGGATTTTCACTGTTGCTAAATACGCAATGCAGACGAGTGTCCCTAAGTCTCATAAGCACTCCATCAACTCTAAGCTGAACATACAGAGGTAGAGGGGAAGTAAGCAAAAGAACTAAAATTGTTATTGTCGTAATGTTCTCTTATAAAAATGCTAAGACAATGATAAGTGGGTTAAGTGGTTTACAGATTCTTAAACAAATGGTTATTAAATGCTCAGAAAATTAACTTACCCAGAAACGTAGAAGAAGAAACCAGCAACTTGGCATGACTCTCTAGAAAATCAAAACATAAAAATACAAGCCTATGTTGATATCATAATACTTTAATAAGAACATTATTTTCATACTAGTAACATCAGAATTTGGTGACTTACCACTTTAACTGTTAAAAGTGATATACCATTGTCAGCCAACTCATCCTCATATAAGATTACCTGTTGAGTTCCATGCACAGTTTGGTCATGGGAGGAAAGAATCTACCAAGAGCGGAGGATAAAAGAAAAGTATATACAGATTACTTTTATTTATGTGTTCTATACTTTATGATTCCCACCTCATCATAAAAGAGAATAGGCTCCTTCAGTGAGAGTGAGACTAAATCAATTTTCTCATGGCTGTCCTCCCAACAGAGACCATTATTCTCTGCAGATGTTTTCTCTTCTCCTCCATGCTGATCAGAAAAGAAAATACTATTACTGACACAGCAGAATGCAAAGAATACAGCGACAGAGAATGATTGCATTCTTCAGTTTATAAATTAAATGCCCTTGTAATCACATTAGCTAATCAAATTGATGCTGCAAAGCCAAGGAACCAACGTCGAAGGGGGTGATAAAGAAGAAAATTCCAACCCCCTAAAAGATTAATAGGTCAGAAAATTCCACAACCAACGGAAGTTATTCAAGCACTCGATTCAACCAGAAACCACAGCTTTGAGAGGCATATAGGACAAAAGAACATACCTTCTCTGCATTTATTTCAATTGTTTCACTCCCAGAATATGGCGTTGTAAATGTATAATCATAATCCAATATCACCTGTTGGAAAGGTTTGCTGCAAATCAGTAAAGTGTGTCAGACCCTACAATGATATACTTTATCCATCAAGAAAAACTTTCATCAGATGTAGGAAATAATTTACAGAAAAATAGACAGACCAAAGAGCCATAAATTTAATTTATCCCAGAACAAAGTTCCAGCAAACACTTAAATCATTCAATGTTTATCTTTGAGAACTAAAGATACTAGCATTTAAATTCAAATGGATTAATAGCTATGCATTAGCATCCCTTCAAAGAATCAAGTCCTTCCACCAAGATTTCCCTAAGATGCCTACAGACCAAGACAGATAAACCAAATGGAAGTGGCCCTAAATTTCACCAGCCGCTAAATTATAAACAACATAAAGTAATGTATAACTATGACTTCTAAACATAAATCTAATAATACTTTCCAGCCATGGGTCAACAAGAAAGAAAAATAGTCGTTACCTTCTGAATTTCCATTGTGCAGCTGCAGGAACTTCAACAGGAGGCAGAGCTTCCTTTTTCCACCCAGCTAGAGCATCAAAGGCATTGAAATAAATTTTAATTCCAGTTTCCATATGCTTGAGAACTAACGAACTGTCACCAAACACCATCTCTGGCAAGTGAGATGTCTGAAGTTTCTGCTCCCATCTACAAGCAGATTGAGTGATATTATTCAAAGTGCAACTGTTCTTCGACATTTTTTATTTTTTTTGTGAGCATGTCTAGGGGATCATCTCAACTGAAACTACAATGAATAAAGATAGTCAATTCTCTACTAAGTGCACAAATTGAACCATTAACTTTTAGCAACAACAAAAGAACATCCAACAATTTGGGCGCCCTCCGTTTCCATTTCTTAATAGAACTTAAAACCGATCACTACATGCTCCTTATAGAACACCTCGGAACAGAAAATAATCTGTGGACGTTCTATTCATGATAAAGAACAGTATTATATCATCCAAAGCCTAAAATCTACAGCAATAGTAGTTCAAAACAATGCTATATACAGTATAAAGTATGAAAAGAAAGCTATGGCTTGACAGCTACAACAACTCGTATCTCAGTTTGAAATTTAAGTTACGAATTCGTAGTCAACAGATATCTGCCATCACAAACACATAAACCTACGCTTATAATTGAAGCACAACTGAGGCAAACGATGCATTTAATTGCAGTGATAACAAGCAAATTAAATTCAAGAAAGACAAAAGCGGACTCCAAAGCAGGAGAAACTGTTTGACTTCACAGCGAAATCCATTTCCAGAGTTCGGAGAAGTAAAGAAGTTCAATTTAGAAGGAGCCACCGTTCTTTCGAAAATCAGTAATAGATATCATATATAAAGAGATAGAAAAAGAAAGTACAGCTCAAAATTGGAGGAGGTAAGAATGGAGCGATTGTGAGTCTCGATCTCCCAACCATGGATACGGATACCTCTCCGTCCGTCGATCAGGAGCTCAGCTCCGGCGGCTTTCAATTCCTTCTCGTCCAGTTCAACTTCCATTACGACACGCAATCGGCGGTGGTAGATTTCGGACCTGCTTCTTCAATTTCTTCGTCTTTGTTGCGTCTCCGTTCCGCCAGTTCGACGAACAATGGGATCGTCGGGTTGACGCGGGTCCACCTTAGGGCTTATGCTAGAGACGATGTAAGAATTTGTCGTAAAGTTCTCTGAGTATTTTTGAAATAAAATTTAATGTTTGCAATAAAAAAATATTTTCTATAGTTTAAACAAAATTTATAATTTAAAAATATTTCTATGGTTTAAAAGGAAAAAAATTTAAATATTATAGTCGAGAACGACAATAATTTATTCTTTAGGTCTAATGTCTGGTAAGTAGAGTAATTTGAAAGTATCTAAACGCTAACAACATTGTGATAATGATGTAGTAAAGTTTGTCGTCACTTGAAAACCAGTCGCAAATATTAGAATGAAAATGCGTTGTCGAGGTCGAGTAGGTTAGTACTATACACTCAAATGGCTAGTCGAAATTTGTTTGGTATTCATTTGAATCTATCTTTTTAAGAGAAACTCTAAAGGAAGCATGAGCATGCTTTCCAAATAAATAATAAACGTCGAATCTTTTGTCGTTTATTTCTTTTAGGAGAGAAGATTTGATCGATTGTACTTGAGTCAACCATTAATGTGGCACTAAAGCTATCGGGGTGAATCTAGAGAGAGAAAAATGGATGATGCACAATTATATCCCACCATAATCTAATCAAACTGTCTGTTTAGTATATAGAAACGAGTAAGTTTAAAAAGTACTCTCAACTTTTTTAACGATGGGTATTAGAGTCGAGCTAACATAGCTTATTGTGGTAGAACTTCTGAAGGTTGTTGTTCGGGAAGCTTATACGTAGAGTGCATTCTTCAAAAAATGTTAAAAGTTAACTTGTTTATTAAAAGAAATGAGAAGCTTGGAGTCATGGAAATCTAGCGGAAAGAAATATTAGAAATTAAGCTAAATTTATGATACACGTGTTAGGAACCACGACTCTCTACAATTGTATGATATTATTCACTTTGAGTATAAGCTCTCATGTTTTACTTTTGATTTTCCCATATTGTCTATGGAGATGTATTCATTACTTATAAACTTATGACCATTTCCTTATCTCAAACAAAATAGACCATAGAGTCTCCCTTGAGGCCTTAATCGAGACTCGACTCGACTCGACTTCTTCTCTGGGAGCCCTTGAACAAAGTAGATCATTCTCTTAATTAGCCAATGTGGGACTCCTTCCCAACAACTCTTAGCAATCCTTCCTCGAACAAAGTAGACCATAGAGTCTCTCCCTGAGGCCTATGGAGTCCTCAAACAACCTCCCCTTATTTGAGGCTCGACTTTTTCTCTAGAGCTCTCGAACAAAGTATACCCTTTATTCAACACTTGGGTCACTTTCAGCTACCAAGACTCACAATTTCCCCTTTATTCAACACTTAGGTCACTTTCAGCTACACCTCCGAGACTCACAATTTTTTTGTTTGACATTTGAAAATTCTATTGACATAGTTAAAGCATAACTATGATACCATGTTAGGAATGATGACTCTTCACAGTGGTATGATATTATCTACTTGAAACATAAGCCCTCATGACTTTACTTTTAGTTTCCTCAAAAGGCCTCGTACCAATGAAATATATTCTATATACATGAATTCGTATGTACTTATTCAATTTGTATTTTAGAGGTGTCTTTTGGAGTATTATACAAAGGGATCCATTTCCCTTGTTCGTAACCAAGTAAAGCACAGCACTTTAAGAGAATGATCTTCTCCATGACATTGCCAATACCATATCTACTACTAACCTGTGACATTTGATATAGTTGCAAAGTTGAACTTATAGATTTGAGCAATTTTTCTCCAAAATTCTTCAAGTGATTTCATTAAACTTTATCATTGTAATTCGCTTAATAGCAGCTTACAAAGTGCAAGAACTAATTCAACTATAAGAACTTTCATTATGATTCAATTGCATTCTTACAATGAAGAGAGAGAGAGAGAGAGAGAGAGAGAGAGGGGTATCTTCTATCTAACTAGCAACAAATACTCATTATTTGTGCATGGTTACTGTGCATGTTATGCTAGCCAAGGGAAAAGGAAGGGCTTAAGCTTCAAGGTAATCAAACAGTTAAGTTCTCAAGAACCTGTTGAATGATTGCTTGTCAATGTCCTCAAAGTAATATGCAGGAATTTCTGAGGGAGAAGATAACTCGGCCACACACTTGAACTGAAAAATGAAAAGACTTATCATTAAATATTATTAGCAGATGGAACTATAAAAACAAAAGCTTCTAAGTTTATCTTTTTTTCCTCTTTACAAGAGATGAATGTTGGCTTCGTTTATGTAAAACCAGAGAAATTTGGATTAATACCCATATCAAATTGCTAATAAAATCAAAACTTAGTATTGAAGGCAATGAAATCCTACAAGTTTCCACAATAATACGATACTTCGGGTATAAGCCTTGATTAATTTAATTTTAGAAGATGGTGCCCCAAACTAGTATACATATGCACTCACCACGTTAGTTTAATCTTTTCAGTTTCCTATCAGTGTATACGTCTCAACTCAAAAGAATAAGCAAAATAACTAAATGTATACACATTACCTTATGCTGCTTATACTTGGTTCTTATTGCTTGTAAAGAGCTTCCTTTTCTATTTAATTGCAAGCGATGAATGGCAAGAATGCATTCCTTCAGTTCAGATGGTCTGTAACCGGAGTAATGTTGCAGCGCTAAACACTGCAAAATGTGGTCAAGCAACAAAGTTTGTCATCGCTTGAAAAACATAATATCATATTTATGACGAAGTTAGCAAGAAACATTGTCAAACTATTTTCATAAATCGGTTATTAAAGAAGCTACGAACATATCTCTTACCCAAGGATGTTTATCTGGTTGAATTGTGAATCTAGAAAGAAAAATAGCTGATGCAGCGACCATTGATGGTAAGAACTGTACAAAACGGTGATCTAACAAACTTAGCTCCGCAAGGTAACAACTCAAAAATTCGAATTGCAAGTCTGGAGCCTTCCAATTTTCCAAAGAAACTTGTGTGAATATTCTGTAGGAAGGCAACAATGAGTTAACCGCATATAGAGAAAAGAAGAAATATATGTTTTTAGGTACTAAATATAAGATAGTTGAAGAGCATTCTTGCCTGAGAAAATTTTTTATGGTGGGGGCACCTTCACAGCTCAAGAATTTGCGTACTTCTCTCTCCATACTCAATACCTGCAGATTAAACAAAGCCAGATAACACACTTCGTCAGTTATCATGGCCTACCAACTCACCTATTCGTTGCATGATCTTCAAGAAGAAATGTGGGAAAGAATTGGAGCTTAATATCAAAAAACAATTATGAATAATAAAAGTATGAACATAAATACTAGCAATTATACTTATAACTTGGGAACAATTTAGTTAGGATTTATATTTATATGCGTGATGTTATTATTTGAGATTATGGATATTTCATCTACGTTTATAATGCATATTGTGAATATTGATCGACTTTAATATAGATATAGAGACATGGCAGATGGATAGGTTCTTCCTTGTATTGTACTAATCTTAGGAAAAACGGGAATGCCAGATGCTTACAGTGCCAAAATATTAGAAGCGAAAGCACAAATTAAGACATGAAAGACTTTGAAAGGAGTAGGTGAATACCTGTTCTTTGGTATATGTATTGTCTGTTATATAGCAGAAGTCTTCAACATTTGGAGGATTGATCTCTTCATACTTTCTACAGAACCCAATCAATATAGCAATGAGATTTATAACGAATGCCATAAATATGATCAAATATAACAAGTGGGTTCTCGGTAATTACGATGCAAGAAGCATGCAACAAACACCAAGAAGCTGCAGCTTGCTTTTGTCAACAGCTTGCGAGGATAAGTATATGTCCATATGTGATATGGTGAGATATAGGGTGTCCGATACAAGCTTGTATTCTTCAGCAACCTCTACTAACCAATCCACAAGAATTTCTCGCATATAAGTGAAACTTAAAATGGAATCACCATTTTGAGCCTTTTCGATGTTATTGGGCAGTACCTTCATGTGCAGTTCCATCTAATTCACGCAAGGAAATAATTAGTTGGATCAAATATATCGAAAGTTGAAAATCTTAAATTTGAGGATTATTATTTAGATAAAATAATGGGATTAAGAGTGGCATTGCTTTGTTTGAACGCGTTGATAGATGAGGAAACTGGCAGGCAGGAATATGAACCTACATACTTCACTTATGAAAAAAACTTGTGATTCTGAATGCATTATATAAAAATGTTTCTAATCCGAATAATGAAATTGAGCCAGAAAATTGTGTTTCGAAACATTGTCCCAAATCCAAACAAAAATATTCGAGAAAGAACCTATCCTGCCCTATGATAATTTTGGAACTCCCAAGCACGAGAAATTCCATCCAAAAGTATAGCAGAAGCAACAGTCGGAAAAAAATTAAATAACAATTAGTAGCGAGGAATTTCAAATTATCGATAATTTATGTATCGTAAAGGAACATGATAACGATGAAACTATTAAAATGCTGGAAGAACAGAAATATGAATCCTCAGTTCATAAAACCACTTCGATCGCCGAGAACTAGCAAAACCGGTGAGTAAAATTCAAGACATTGAAAAGACATCGCAATCCGCAGTCAGTTCATACAACCACTTCACTACACACAATATCTCGACCACAGAGAACTTGCCAAATGGATATGTAAAACCAAGACAAAGTAAAGATATCGCAATCCTCAGTTCATATAATCGCTTCAATATACACATTATCGCAATCACAAAAAAACTAGCCAAACCAAAGACACGGAAGCAGAATCCATACCTCCAGAGATCGAAGGTGGTTATAGATGCTAGATGCAGAACGACACTTCTTCGAACAATCAACAGAGGTTCCATCGGGACGTTCCTCCTCGTCCATATCCTTATCCGTCATCTCCTGATCAGAAAGCGAGCACTGGCTGGTATTGAAGATCAACGAGTTGGTGATCTCGCCAAGCGCCACTCTCTTGTTGGCGGAGGCCAGTTGCAGAGATTGATCCTCTAAGTCGCGCTTCTTCGAAGTTCGGACGGAAGGTTTGAGGTACTCCGACGCGTCCATGGGAGACGAAACGAATCCGATTCCGAGCGGCTGAGAGATGATGAGGAAGTTGCAGAGTTTGCCGCAGAAGGAATCCGGAGGAGGAGGAGGTAGAGGAGAACGAGAATCTGGGAATCCATTGGAAGCGGAATGGAGTTATGAAATAGAGAGGAAGAGGAGGGAGAAATACCGCCATTTTCATGAATTTCAAATCCATTTGTTGCCGCTTTCTGAGCTACTCGCGGTTGGCGATAGTAGCGAAAATTTAGATAAAATTGCGCCATATCATTTTTTTTTCTTTTTTTAATTTAGATAAATAAAGAATATTGCTTTATCCAATAATCTATTTTATTTTATTTTTAAAAAGTTTTTAATTTCACCTCTAATATATTAGACTTAATTTCTTGTGATAAAATAAATATTCATAAAACAAAATAAATAAATTTATTCATTTTATAATAATATAGTATGAATATTCAATTATCGTATCATAAAATATATATAGTATTTTTTTTATTTGAAACTACTGGTTAATATAAATATATATAGTAACCACTTATATTAGTATTATTAGGAAGGTGTTGGTATATTATTGAATGGTTTTTTTTTAATTCACATATTATATTTAATGTTTTTGTCGCTTAATTGAAAAAAAAAACGAATAAATAAATATATTTTATCTTAATTATTTTTACTATAGAAAATTTAATTAAGTTAAAGGATCTATTTTTATGTTTTTTTTTTTTAATTTTAGTCGAGTTTTTTAAAAATTAAAAATTATTTTAAAAAATATTTTATGGGGCAATTCTTAGTCCCTACCGTGTATATATATATATATATATAGTTTTTTTAAAATAAGATTATTATTTTATTAAATTGGTAGAAATCATTATATACAAGTTGGATTAGATTTTTTCGTTTTTTAATTTTTGAAAAAATGATAATTTGAGTAGGTGCATGGGTAAATATTTTATTAGTTAGTTACCAAAAGTTGTTCGGGATATGCAGCTGACAGAAATATATAGATAAATATTATGTCGTACAAATATATATGTTAGATATTTTAAAAATATATGGTAGAGATATATAGATAGATATTTCGTAAAGATTTGATAAATATATATGACAAATATTTTTGGTAAATCTAATATTTAGTAAATTGAAACTTTATATATACTCTAGATAGTGATGTATACTAGGGTCACCAATGAAACTTTTAGCAATTGAGTGTGTGCATTTTTATGCGATCCTAAAAATTGGTATCAGAAAGATTCACTATGATCTGTGAAGATGGAAAGTTCAAATATTGGAATTGAAAAGTTTGATGGATCGAATTTCAGTTTCTGAAAACACAGATTGAAGAAAGATCTTCACTAACCTCTATCAGGGGTGAAGCTGGATACCATGACCATAGAGCAGTGGAAGCTCAAGGATCGTTAGGTCCTATGGTTGATCCGGTTGACGCTGTCAAGAAACATGGCGTTTAACATCATCAAGGAATTTTGAAAGGTTTGAAATATGTTGATATGAGTCCTTGTGAGAACTATGTTATGAGAAAACATAAACGAGTTAGCTTCACAAAAATTGTCAAAGAACTTAAGAAAGTGCACTGGAAATGGTTCATACGAACGTTTGGGGACCATCTCCAGTTCTATCCCTTGGCGGATCAAAGTTCTACGTCACCTTTATCGATGATTTCAGCAGGAAGGTATGGATCTATTTCTTAAAACACAAGTCATATGTGTTTGCCACTTTCAATGAAATGGAAAGCTGAAGTTGAAAATTATACTGACTTGAAGATCAATTGTCTGGGTCTGACAATGGAGGAGAGTACGATGATTCATAATTGAAAGCATTTTGTGTAGTTGAGAGAATTCAATTAATGAGGACAATTGCCGGTAAAACAAAACAAGACAAAATGGTGTTGTTGAAAGGATGAACAAAATATTGAATGAGCAGGCAAAGAGTATGAGAATTCATTCTGAATTGCCAAAAACATTTTGGGTCGATGTTGTTTTACTTTATCAATAGAGGGTCGTCAATACCCTTGGAGTTCAAGTTGCCAAAGAAATATGGACAGGGAAATAACTAAGTACTCTCACTTGCCCACGTATATTGTGTCACACAACTCACATCGAACCCAATCATCAAATACAACTAAACACAATCAACCGTTAATACCGTGTTTAACAGTCATCAATTACCCATTCTAGTCCTTATTTTCTGGATAACCTCATTAGTTGCTTGCATTAAATCGGGGCTCAACAACTTGCGTTCTCCTACTTTATCCCAACACACTGGAGATCGACACTTCTTCCTGTATAAGGCCTCAAAAGGTGTCATACCCAACGTCACTTGATGACTGTTGTTATACGCGAACTCTATGAGATGCAAGTGTGTGTCCCAACTACTGGCAAAGTCCAGCATACAGGCACGTAAAATGTCTTCCATAATTTGGTTTAAGCATTCAGTTTGCTCATCTGTCTATGGGTGGAATGCGGTACTAAACTCTAGTCGTGTACCCAACACTTGCTGAAGGCTTTTCCAAAACTTTGATGTGAACTGGGGATCCCTGTCTGACAAAATGGATAGCGGTATTCCTTGCAGTCTTGTTACTTCCTTCAAGTACAACTGAGCTCATTTATCCACGGAATAGGTGGACTTCCCTGACAGGAAGTGAGCTGACTCGGTGAGCTTATGAACCACAACCCATATGACTGTGTAGCCTCTGACTGTCCTCGGTAATCCCACGATAAAGTCCATGGCGATGTTCTCCACTTCCATTCAAGTATGCTCAGTGGTTGTAATAGCCCCGCTAGCTTCTACCTTGGGGCTTTGGCTTGTTGGCAAACCAGACACTTGCTCACAAACTCGGCTACATCACGGTTCATATTCCGCAACCAATAATGTCGTTTCAAATCCTAATACATCTTGGTACTACCAAGATGTAGGGCGAATGGCGAGTGGTGAACCTCGGTAGGATCTCTACCTTCAGTTCTTCATCATTTGGCACACACAACCACCCATGGTACAAGAGCTCCCCATCGACTGTCAACGAAAACTCCTCTATCTGATTGACATCTATCAAACGTCTTCTTCCAACCAAATTTAGATCGCCATGTTTTCTATCAATAAGACATTGCCTCAAGATCGGTTGTACCGTTAACTGGGTCAATTGAGCTGCGACCTTCCCCAAGGCCACAACTACATTGGTGCGTTCCAGATCCTACTGGATAGCTTTTTGTGTGGTGATTAGGGCAGACGTGTGTGCTAATTTTTGGCTCAACGCATCAGCTACCACATTCGCCTTTCCTGGGTGATAGAGTATCTCCACGTCATAATTTTTAATCAACTCCAACCACCTGCGTTGTCTCATGTTTAACGCCTTCTGAGTAAAGAAGTATTTAAGACTCTTGTGGTCAGTGGGGGTCCTTTCTCCATAAAGGTAGTGTCTCCAAATCTTCAGTGCAAATACCTCTAGTGTGAGTTCTAGGTCGTGGGTGGGATAGTTTCGCTCATACTCTTTTAGTTGACGTGAAGCATAGGCGATAACCTTCCCATGTTGCATAAGGACACACCCTAACCCTTTTTTTTAAGCATTACTATATACTACGAAGCGTCCATCTCCTAACGACATTGTAAGTATCGAGGTTGTTAATAACCTCTGTGTTAAGTTCTTGTAAACTGTCCTCGCACTAATCATTCCAAGTGAATGACTTTCCCTTCTTGGTCAACTCAGTGAGGGGGGTGGCGATCTTGGAGAAATCCTGCACAAACCGCTGATAATACCCTGCTAGACCAAGGAAACTTCGTACCTCTGTCACTGTGGTCGGCGAGGCCAATTCGTCACTACTTAAATCTTTGCTGGATCTACGGTGATTCCCATTCGTGAAACTACATGCCCAAGAGTGGTCAACACCTTCTTGAGATGTTCCTCATGTTGTTCCCTAGTCTTGGAGTGTAGAAGGATACCATCGATGAAGATGATCACGAAGTTGTCTAAGAATTCTCTGAACACTTTGTTCATCAACCCCATAAATGTTGCTGGAGTGTTGGTCAAGCCAAACGACATCACCCTAAACTCGTAATGTCCATACCTTGTTCGAAAAGCTCTCTTTGAGATCTTTAATCCTCAACTGATGGTAGCCTGACCGTAAGTCAATCTTTGAGAACACAACTGCTCCTTGCAACTGATCGAACAGGTAGTCGATCTGGGGTAAAGGATACTTGTTCTTAATTGTCACTTTGTCAAGCTCCTGATAGTCCATGCATAAACACGTAGAGCCATCCTTCTTTTTTCACAAATATCACTGGGGCTCCCCAAGGGAACACACTTGACGTATAAAGCCTTTGTCCAATAGCTCTTGGAGCTGCAACTTTAGTTCTTTCATTTCAGCTGGGGCCATTGTGTACGGAGCTCTTGAAATAGGGGTTGTTCCTGGCTCAAGTACAATTTTGAATTCCACCTCACGCTCCGGGGGTAGGTCGGGGAGATCTTCTGGGAACATGTCGGTGAATGCTCTCACTACTGGCATTGAGTTAATGCTCGTCTCGGTTCGCCCTAATTCCACCACATGAGCTAATATCCCCCAAGCACCCTAGGATAATATCTTCCTTGCCTTTAATACCGAGACTATCTTCTGGACCATTTCTACCCTGGTCACCTTGAATTTGAAGCTTGGCTGACTAGGGGGTCTGAACACAACCTCCTTATTGAAGTAATCAATGAAAGCATGATTTTTAGATAACCACTCCTTCTTAAGATGACGTCAAAATTGGCCATATCTAAGACTATCAGCATCACATCCATCATGTGGTTCGACACACACAGTTGACAGTCCTTTACCCTCTCGAAGGCTTCCATACTTACCTTGTCGGGGTACCCACAGACAGCCCATACCCTAGCGGTTCAATTTCTATTCTTGCGTGTTTTACAAGGTTAGTAGAGATAAAGGAGTGGGTTGACCCATAATCAAACAAGACCCTAGTGTAGTGCCCAAGAATAGAGAGCGTACCTGTGACTACCGTGTTGGAGTTTTCTGCCTTCTGGTGAGTGGTAGCATATATTCGACCCTATTGCGGAGCTGGCCTCGGGTTTGAGGTTGGTTGGTTACCAGGGGGTCTGTTGGTACTAGTTGTTGCTCTCTCCTGGGTGCAATGCGCGACAACGTGGCCTTCTTGGTGACAGTTGAAACATACCCAATTCTTAAATCTGCACTGCCCTGGGTGACGTCTCCCACAGTTCGTGCAACGTGGTCTGTCACATGGCGTGTCTATGGGCGAGCCTTTGGTTGCCTACGCTTTTGGTTTAAATTTTTCTTAGCCTGGTGCCACGGTACCTTTGAGGAGGTAGGTGACCTTTGTTCTCTTTTTCTCTTCTGGTCAACCGTCGTGTTTAAGTAGGTTTGGGTGTCCCGTCGGATACTCCCTATCATCGAGCATCTCGACAAGTCAGAATGATGTTGCATAATCAGGTGGAAGGTGAGCTGACACCGCCCCTCGGACATCGGGCCTCAAGCCCATAACAAAACATTCTACTTTCAGCTCTTCTGTTGAAACCACTATTGGGGCGAAACGGGACAGGCGGGTGAATTCTCGTTCATACTCCTCTACTGACCTGTTTCCTTGCTTTATGCTTAGGAATTTACGTTGCTTCTTACATCGCACCACTGGTTTGAAGTATTTTCGAAGGAATGCTGCTCTAAACTACATCTAGGTGATATCATCTTCGTTCGCAGCAATTGCCCGACAGGCTGGTTGCCACCACAGTTTAGCATCATTGCATAACAAGTAAGTCACGCAACTCAGTCTATGCTCCTCCAAACACTTCATGCGTCAAAAAATTTCATCAATAGCCAACAACCATAATTCAGCTATGACAGGGTCCTTGGATTTTTCCTCGAATACTTTGGAGTCCTAACGTTTGAAAGCTCAAAAATACTTGCTTCCTTCTATCGCGTTGGGGTCCCCTCGATTGTGATGGGTCATCTTCCTGGCACTTTGCACTAAGGTCGGGATCAGTTGTGCCAATTTCCCAATTGTTTGTGCCATGGATTGCATCATTCCCATCATCGAGGTCATATTAGGTACTTCTAGAGCATCAAGGTTTGCTCTCAAGTGGATCAGATTGGGGAACTCCTATTCCCGAATTTGGGTTTGCATTTACTGACTGTTCTTGAAGTGGGGCCTCTAAAGATGGGTCCTCGTGTACCCTTGACAGCCTGTTTCAAGCACATTTACTCCCCGATTTGTTACTTGGCCAGACATCCTTTTCCATGTTTCATTCCTAATCAACAATTACCTCGTGAAATTTAATTTTCCAGTCGGGTATTATGCAACATGTATTATCCACTACTTGATGACTTACAAGTACGTAAAACCACACATGATAGTCAATCAAAATATCAATATTTGACACTACATGTTCGTACATTATGCAACATGCATTATCCAGACTTACAAGTATACGTAAAATCACCCATTATAGTCAACGTAACATTAATATTCAACAATACATATTCATCTATTTTATGGCCAAGCGTACCTGGAAGTGACGAGAGTTTGTCGTTCAGTCATGGGCGACTCTTTAGCTTACGATGTCAGCAATCTACAGAATCCCATAACTGGGCTCTAATACCAGATGTAACGACTCGACTTATCCTATAAGTAGCGGTCAGGGTCATTACCAAAAATAATTTGTTTATTTAAAAATTAATGAAAACTATGCAAAAACGATAATTTATTAAAATTAGGTGTGGGTACCCTTTAAAAGATTAAAAAATGCTGCCTAAAAATGTTCAAACAATGTAAAAAATTAAAATCAAAAGGTAATCTAAACTAGGTGTCCACAGACATGATTTAAATTCGAAAACGTCTATCCATGAAAGTGAAATTCCAATAAAAATAAACTCCTTGTGTCACCCCATAACTAACTTTGGCATCCCACTCGTCACCTCCGTGCCATAGCTTCGCTTGAAAACCATTTTAAAAACAGGGTGAGTATTAAAATACTCAGTACGAAACTTCCCTATCGGGTCAAATACATAAATAAAGATAATCAACCAAAATTGAGGAACCCTCGTGGTTAATCATCCAAAACACGCAGCGGGTGATTATTGCCACAAGAAAATCAATGTCTACCTTTACTTCTTAAAATGATTATCCCGAGCTAGTTACCTGAAACACACAGTGTGTAACCATTACCACGAGAAAATCAACACCCCTCCTTATTTCCTCAAAATGACTATCCGTTGGTTACCCTAAACACACAACGTTTAACCCTTGCTTTGATAGTCATTTTCTACCATCATCATCGAAAGTGACTATTAGTGGCTAGTTACCAGAAACACACATCGTGTAACTATTACCACGAGTCCCTTAGCCATTGTCATCAACAAACACAATATGCATGCAATAGGTCCCCACATATATTGTGTCATACAACTTATATCGAACTCAATCATCAAATACAACTAAACACAGCCAATAGTTTATACAGTGTTTAACAGTCATCAATTACCCAATATTTATAGCCCACCAACAATTCGACAACAGACTTACACAACCCATAGCACACAACCAACAAATTACACAACACACAACCAACAAATTACATAGCACACACCAATAGATTATATAGCACACAATCGACAAATTACACAGCACACAACCAATCAAATTACACAGCACACAGCCATATGACAAATATGTTCGACCTTTTTTCAAAAACAAAACATTTAGTTTCAACAGGAGGGTCTTTTACCTAGAGAGCTCCTTTCCTAACCGTTCCTACAGCTATTGGTTCACTCCGACTTAGATCGAGCCTACTGTCCACATAGAGGTTGGTTCCAATCCTACCAACAAAGAAATTTTGTGTATTGGGCCTTACATAAACATTCTTTATTAAGGTGTAAAAACATGTCCCTTGCAAGCGCATTTTAAAAATGTTGAGGGGAAGCTCGAAAGGGAAAAACCAAAGAGAACAATATCTGCTAGCGGTGGACTTGAGTCATTATAAATGGTATCAGAGGCAAACACAATGTGCCACAATGAGGTTGAGCCCCAACAAAAGGTGGACATGAGACGGTGTGCCAGCCAGGATGCTGGACCACAAAAGGGGGTGGATTGGGGGTCCCCCCATCAATTGGAGAAGAGAATGAGTTCGAGCAAGGACGCTGAACCTGAAGGGGGTGAATTATGAGATCCTGCATCGGTTGGGGAGGAGAACAAAACATTCTTTACAAGTGGGTGGAAACCTCCCATAGCAGATGCGTTTTGAAAACCTTGAAGGGAAGCCCGAAAGAAAAATCCCAAAGAGGACAATATCGACTAGCGGTGAACTTGGGCCGTAACAAAAGCTACGACGATTTTATGCATTGTCACGTGCATCATAATACTTATTCATTATGATGGGTATATATGCGTACTTTATGATATCTATGTTTGTATGATTTCATGCAGGTTCCTTTTCCTTCGTGGCTCCGACAGCGTGAGCGTGCACTAATTTAAGGGCTAACTCAGGGGGTGTGGATAGTCGGGCGGGTGAGTTCATGTGTAGAGAAATACAAAATCCAATTCTAGCATGGACCAGAAAACAGAGTCCAATCCCATGAATTTTTTTTTAATAAAAGAATTAGATCCCTCAACGATTTCTTATACATGCATTTTTCGACTTTAATAATGGGGTTACATACTGAGTATTCTTAAAATACTCAACTAACATGATATTCTTATTTTTCAGGTAAAGGTAAGACACCCTGTATGGAAGACTACATTCCTGGGACGACCATGTGACTAAACGTAGTCCTAGGTTAGATAAGGGCAAATACTTTATTTTCATTGTTTTATTTTAATTCATATTTGATTATTTTTCGCAACATTGTTATAATGACTTTATTATAAACTTGTAAGTCCATGACTTTATTTTAAAATGTTTTAAATGATTTTTTCGCACATTGTAGATACATTATGTATGTATTGACAACGTTGATTTAATAGAAAATTAGGGTTGTTACATTATTCACTTTTGAAGCGAGGAGTAGTAGGTAACATGATCATGTCGAATCCGAATCTAGAGCCATCGGGTGTCTATCTAATACTTATCTTAATTTATTGTCAAATTATCGAATTAAAAAAAAGGGATAATTTCAACGGTTGAGACAGCAAGGCGAGCCGAAGAGAGACAATTCTCCAATCAAATTTCTCCATCTTAATTGTGGCTGCAGTTAAATGGTGCACAGGAAGTAGCCAGCAGGTTGAAGAAGAGGGAGACCGAGAAGTGGTTGAGGTTGTGGCTCTCCTTGCCGATGGCAACCTTCACCTCTTCTCTCTCGCTCCCTCTGCAACTCCGACCCTCCTCATCACGCTCTCCTCGCCAATTTTCTTCTCCCCCACCCTCGCTTTCCTTCCCTCTTCTTCGTTCCTCCTCTAAATTCCCCTGCCGATTCTCAGCCCTAACTGTCTCCTCCTCTTTGGACTCCTCCTCCGATGACTTCGATCATGGCAAGCACTCGAATCCGCCATTTTCATCCAAGGTCAGATTGATTCTTCTAAGATTCTGTTCTGTTGCTTATGGAATTAGCTTTCATTTAGATTTATTCTATTGGAACACGTTGAATACAGAGCGTGAGAACAGATTGATTCTTTGCATACCGGTAGTTTGTTTAATTTTCTGTTGTTTAGTTGGTTTGAGTTCTCTTCCATTGGATTAAGTGGAAGAAAGTAGTTCTGGTTTTTCTGTGATTCGATTCAGTTGCCTATTGAATTAGCTTGCATTTAGTTCTGTGTTGGTAGAATGATTAACTGTGCTGGTACTTCGTAATATTTGTCATGTGATCGTCAAATCAAGCTACTTCATGTGATTAGGCTTCAATTTTTCTGTTGTGTGGGTACAACTCTTGCCCTACATACCAGTTAGCACGAACTCTACATATGTTCTTACTTATTTTACTATGTGATGTATTGTTTAATAAATAAGGGGATTTCACTACAATTTTTAAGCTACTAAAGTTTTTTAGATCTAATTTTTGTTGCATGTGATGAATTTTTTTATGTTTTCAGCATAAAATTCTTTAGTTGACAGTTTGTGTTTTCATTTTTCAGAAATCAGTTCTCTCATCTTTGATACAAGAGATAGAGCCATTAGATGTAAGCATAATTCAAAAAGATGTTCCACCGACCACTGTGGATGCTATGAAAAGGACTATCTCTGGCATGCTGGGCTTACTTCCATCTGACCAGTTTCAAGTTTTGGTTGAGGCTTTATGGGAACCAGTTTCTAAGTTATTAGTTTCTTCAATAATGACTGGGTTAGTTGACTGCCCTAATTTGTGTCTTTATGATTTCTGAGATTCCTTGAGAAGACAGAGAAGACCAACTTTTTTCACAGGAAAATTTGTATGTTTTTGTTGTAACAATTAAGCATCGTTAACCGTTTCATATGATATGATTTAAAAAAAAAAAAATCATTTTAACACATGATGGCTACTGATAGAGTTGAGTTGAGTCATCAATGTCTTCATTTCTGATACCAATTCATCCATGAAGAATGTGATATTTACTTTCTCCTTTCTAATTCCTACTACATGTTAGCACATTTTGATGGTAATTCTCTTTGTTTTTCTGATGGTATTTCAGGTACACATTGCGTAATGCTGAATATAGACTCTGCCTTGAAAGAAATCTTGACTTTGATGATGGAAATTACGACAAACAAACAAATGATGATTGTAGAATTGATCTACATGAAATGTTGCTTGACAGTGCTAATTCGGAGAACATTTTAGATGAAAATGAGGTTTCTTCTAAATGCGAGGAATTTTTGGATGAACCGTGTGAAAACCTTAATATTCAAGGCATTGGTGAAACTTCTCCTGAAGTTCAACAGCATATTCTTCATTTAAAGTTTCAATTATCTTCAATTAAAAAGGTATATATCCTTGTAAGTTTGGGGAGCCTCTACTTTATTTAACAAGCCCAGCCCCAAATGGGTTAATCATAATCATGCGCCGTTTTTAGATAATGATTTTAGGCAAATTTATCATATTAATTATCGGGTAATGGTGACAACTCTAAAGTTATTTGGCTATTTGCAACTGGCACATTCAATTATTCTGTTAAAACTAGTGGAGCCTGCATGGCTTGGAGTGTAAAACTCAGTCCAGCAATTGACTTACTTTGCTGAGAAAATGGAAGGATCTTTTCATCAGAGATTTTTACTTTCTACCATGGTTCTTGACTTATTGTTCTAACCTCTGTTCTCTTTGTTGTATCTATATATATATATATATTGACCAATATCCCATTAGTTCATCTAGGAAATATATACACATACATATATACATATATACATATATACATATATACATATATACATATGTACATGTATACATATGTACATGTATACATATGTACATGTATACATATGTACATGTATACATATGTACATGTATACATATATGCATATATATACATATGTATGTATATATACATTTATACATATATGCATATATATACATATGTATGTATATATACATTTATACATATATATATATATTGACCAACATTTATACATTTATATATATATATATATATTGACTAACATCCCATTAGTTCATCTAGGAACCTTCTGTGTTCTTTTCTAATAAACTTTCTTACGTCCCTGTGTTAATTTGTTGAAGGAACTCCATGAAGTCAAGAGAAAAAGTGCTGCTCTTCAGATGCAGCAGTTTGTTGGCGAGGAGAAAAATGATCTGTTGGACTATCTGCGATCATTACAGCCAGAAAAGGTGCGTTGATTTTTACAGAACAGTCAAAACCCTGGTTGTCAATTTAAGATCTTCTAGATGACGTCTGCAGTACACACATAGCTACTATGAAGACATTTACTGAACTTTGTAATATAGGCTCACCTTCATATTTGTCAAAGTAGCTTGCTATTTATATGTTTATTGAAATTTTGCTTTTGGTTGTTCATGTGAAGTTTGCTGTATCCTTCTTTTATTTTGTTAAGGATTAGGAATGTGCAAGAAAATGTTTTCTTATTCCGCATATTTTTACAATGGTTGATACAAGGCAGTGCATGGCATGACAAGGAGCAAATGTTAGATTGTTTTTTAATTCCCTCTCAAATATAAAAAGGTTGAAAAATATTGAAAAAAACAAGATATGAAAAAAAAAAAAAAAAATGTCTTCTGTCTAGTACGACCCGACTATTGACGATAAATTATTGTGGTTCTTCCACCATAAGTTATAATTGGCATGATATCTAATCAACCTATTTCCTCAACTTGTTCAACATTAAGAAATACTGCTGCTTCTGTTGATAGTCTCTGTAGCATGGCCATTGGTCATTATAAATTTGAAATTTTATCAGTGGATAAATCGTGTAGAAGTTCAAACTATTCTGGTCTGAGCTTCTAGATTTATCCAAGAATCCAAGTTGTTTACCAACCTTGAGCTCCTTCCTTGATTGACTTCAACAAGGATGAAATGTTTGCATTCCATCCATGCTTATCAATTTTCTTCTAACTCGTGTCATGGGTGTATAGGTAAGAGGTTTGGCTTTTGGCTAAACAGTTGGACCCCGTAGTGCAACTTATCAGGTTAAATAACACAGAATGATTTTTGTTTCTCTTTTTACATTTTTGAAGCATATATTGTTTCATTATTTTAATTCTACAAGATTGTATGCCTTTGTATTTTTATCTACGCTGGTTCTTCCGACCTCAGAGACCCACTCGCTCTCACATGTACCCACCCACCCACCCACACACACACACACACACACAGTTTGTGAATACGTGGATGCAACTCTGTTACAGGGAACATGTTCAATTTATTGATTTGCACTACCCTGTTGGGAGGGGGCGAGGAGCATGCATGAGATTGTGGATCACGTTTATGTTTGGCTTTATTATGATTTTTCCTTGGCTTACTTCAATTATTTATGATAAACAGGTGGCTGAGCTCTCTGAACCTACATCCCCTGATTTAAAAGAAGCCATACATTCTGTTGTCCACGGACTTCTTGCAACCCTTTCCCCAAAGATTCATTCCAAAGTTCCTCCTCAATCAGAAAATATTGGAACTGGCACGACAGATATTGGTAATGAAGATTGTGCAGAACTCGTTGAGAATACTTCTCTCCAATTCCAGCCCCTCTTAACATTAACACGAGACTATCTGGCTCGTCTGCTTTTCTGGTTAGACAACTTCTCGTGTTCTTATTTTTCATTGTGTGCATGCTATGTACAATAGTGCACTATGTTTAAAATATTTAGCTAGAAAATGTAACAGCCGACTGCTAGCTGTCCTCTTTGAACTTTTCCTTTTGAGTTTTTCCTCAAGGTTTTTAAAACGTGTATGCTAGGGAGAGGTTTCCACACCCTTATAAAAAATGGTTCGTTCTCCTCCCTAACTGATATGGGATTTCACAATCCATCCCCTTCGAGGCCTAGTGTCCTAACTGACACTCGTTCCCTTTCCCAATCGATGTGGGACCCCCATCCACTCCCATTGGGGGCCTAGCGTCCTTGCTGGCACATTGCCCGTGTCCACCTCCTTCAGGGCTCAGCCTCCTCGCTGGCACACCGCCTCGTGTCCATCCCCTTCGGGGCTCAGCCTCCTTGCTGGCACATCGCCTGGTCAGCCCAAGTCCACTGCTATCAGATATTGTTCTTTTTGGACTTTCCCTTTCGGGCTTCCCCTCAAGGTTTTTAAAAAGCGTCTGCTAAGGAGAGGTTTTCACACCCTTATAAAAAAAAAATATTTCGTTCTCCCCAACCGATGTGAGATCTCACAGAAAATCTGACCATGCAGTTTGTTTTATTGGAAAAAGGTCTTTTCTGCATAATTATTTTAATTATTTAGAAAATCCTGCTGATTTATTTCTTCCTTCAACTGGATGGAGTTTGTGTGTGGTTCTGCTATTAACTTAATATTGCACCAATTTTATTAAAGGTGTATGCTGTTGGGGCATTACATGAGAGGCCTGGAATACAGGATGGAGCTGATGAACCTTCTTTCCCTTTCAAGCAATGTTGAAAATGCTTCAGGTGGCGTGACCAGTGATGACTTTTCTTCACAGTGCTGAGGGCGACAGTGACAGAGTTCTGAAGGGGTGGGTGGGGCTTCGATTTCTTCTGGAAGTATATATACAGCTTTCAAGTAAAGGTGATTATTCTTTTTTCCTTTCTTTCTGTTGGTTATTTTCCCTAGTGAATATAGATTTTGTTTTCCTTTTCTTTCTTTATTTGTTTGGCACGCCACACCAAAACATTGTACAAATACAAATCTTTATTGTCAATTCTAGTAGAAGTCTAATTGATTAAAGGGTTTTATTTAAGTGCATTACTCTATTAGAAGTTTTTATCTAAGTTCATTATTCCAGTCTTCACGATGCAAGTCGGGGCTCGTCCCCGATCAATATTGGATCAAACAATAGGGGGCCGTAGCAGGATTGCTTGGTTGAGTTCTCCCACATAGCGTCAAGGAATCGAAGCAATCCTAAGATCGTACGTTTCTTAATGTTGTTTTGTCTTGAGTTAGACCCAAAGTCGAATTTATGTATCCAGTAAAGATTTGCTTATCAGATATCATGTTTCAGTGTGTCAATCTTATAGCCCTTGATTTGTTCTCGAGTCAGGGGCATTTTCTTGCCGCATAAAGAAACAAACTTACCTAGAAAAAGATAAGAGGTATTTTAAGTTTATTAATCTCATTTTTTTAACTTGTTGACATTCATCGAAATTCAACTTTCCAATCCAATTCAACTCTGACTTTCTTGGGAGAGTCCAAAATATGAACCTACTAAAAATTCATAACTTATTCTCAAGAAAAACTCTTGAATTTGAAGGAAACCAAAATTCAAGAATTTGAAAATTACACCTTTCGTTCTTCCTTAATTCTTGACGGAATTGAGTGATTCCACCCAAGATGGTTCTCCTAAGGCCAATGAGCAATTCTTGTGAAGAAACTTCATAGAAATTTCGATAGACGTTTGGAGATGATTCCTACTTTCTCTCATATTTCCATGTTTGTTTTTAAGCCCTTGCTGTCGTAAGCAGCAAGAGGGATAACGGAGGAGAGAATGGTGGACGGGGATTACGCTGACTGCCGTTGAAAAGTGTCGGAGAACGTAAGGAGGTGGAAATCAGATGGATCTGGAAGTGAAAGTCGGGCAAAGAAGAAGACGTTCACGGGTAAGAAGCGAAGTCGAGTAAGACTTCAAGCCCGGTCAACATTAATACCCATCCTATGCACAACCTCACGCCTAACATTTTTCCAGCCTAAACGCTCACATTTGGCCTAACCCAGCGAACACCGTAGCCCAATAAGACGTGTTTTGGAATCCACACCTCGACCCAAAAATTCGAGCGCTCGACCAGCGTTACTTAGCCGAGCTTACACGTGTGGCGTGCGCGTACCAAGCCATCCCCCAAACCTCAGTTCACCTTCAGCTCAATCGAGCCATTCTTCCTGCCCTCGACTCACAGTTGACTCAACGACTCCATTGGTCGGCTTGACGACTTATTTAGCTTGGGTTGCACACTTTGGTATCTATTCCTATGGTTACAACCCTTTGAAAGCTGTTTTGACCTTATTGTTGGCATTTAGGTCTGCATGATCCTTCCTCAATTTAAATTTTTTTGAGCTACAAATTGGAATTATTTAATATTTTAGGTAAGTTAAGTTTACTATTATATTTTAATATGATATCGTGGGTTGCACTAGGTTGAAACCAACTTTGAGGAACAAAATCGAGCTTTGGAAATATTTAACGACTTTGACTTAGATCGACCATGTAAGTGACTCTACTGAACTTTAGAAATATTTAGTAACTCTACTATGTAAGTAGCTCTACTGTTGATTTAGTTGGATGAATGGAATAATGTATAATGACACGTGCTCCGTGGCTCCTGCACGTGTCATATGTATCAATGATATCCTACGCTATGTAAATTATGTCATGTATATAAGCCAAGTTATAATGTGACTATTCTATGTTGTATAAAATATTATGATATTGCAATTTTATAATGCATAAACCTCCATAGATCATGCCATGAAAACTACGCTAGGTATGAAAGAATTGACATAGATTATACACGCATAATTCACCTACTTCAATATGTTACAGATGAATGGAAGTTTGACTTGCATCATAAATTATGCCATGATTTTAATTTATGGGGACTTCATACATATTTGTGTGTCATGTGCATCGGGATATTTCATCGTTATGATGAATACGAAAGAGTATATTACGACTCGTGACATTTATGTTCGCCATAATGTTAAGCAGGCTCTTTCCCTCCGTGGTGTCTGACACCGTTCATTAGCAAGTGTTAACCCAATGAGCCAAGCCTAGAAGGGTGTGCGAGCCTATCAGGTGGGCCCATGTTCGCATGCGTGGACCGGTTGTAGAAAAATACTACACATCCAATCTTACTTGGATTGAAAAGCTACCTAAGGCAAACAACCTAATGCCATGCCATGATGTTTTTAAATGATAGGTCCCACCATTTTGTATGTGTTTACATTTTTCGACCCCAATAATAGAATTACTTATTGAGTATTTCTTAAAATACTCAAATCACGTACATAAAGGTAAGACATCTTTGTACCAATGACGACGTCACGACGAAGGCCATGAAACCAGCGCTAAGGTGATTTATTTTTCCTATTCATTTCAAATGGTACGTTATTTATTTCCACTTTCCTATTTTGCCTTGTGTTGTTTTAAAGGTTTTACTAAGAACATTTAAGTCAATAACATTGTTTGACATAATTTTAGATAAATGTTTCTGCACTTAAGAGTCATGTCATGCATAAGGCAACGAGAAAAATAGGTCTTTAGAAAAAATGCAAGTCCATTATACGTCGAACAGTTAGTGACACAAATTTTTATAAGAAACTCATGAATTTGGTACTGAAATCGTTCGTTTCTACTTCAGTTGTCTTAGTCCTTATCTCCCTACGATGTTCGTGTGAGGAGAAGGAGATAAAGAAGATTCATGGTAAGTTACTCGAAGAGGGTTGCTCAACTCCAAAATCTCCTAAACTAAAGGGCGTACGAACCGATCATGGCATTTCACTGATGAAAAAGTGTCAAAGAGCTTTTGAGGACAACAAGCAGGTAGTGATTGATGACTCTGTATTGCAGTTGCCAGATTACACGTTTTAGGTTATCCAGAAGGAATGGAATGACTAATGTGATGTGAAACCTCCGCAAAGAAAAAAATCCTTGAACTTCCCTGAAGGCCGGCCAATTCGTGACAACCCCACAACAAAGAGTGATTTAAAGAAACTCGAAAGAGACCGAAAAAAAAAAAAAAAACATTCTTATGATTCTTATTGAATAAAAGCCCAAACAGCATTACATTTCTTAGTTACATACCATAAATACACAATGTTTATCAAACCAACCAAACTTCACTCACAAACTCTCAACCTTTAATACTCATATTCAAACACAAAATTATTTGGTCTCTTGGAAGGTTGGTTTTAAGGAGACAATGCCACAATGGCCTTAAAATCAAGGGCACTTGGCCCTGCCCCTAAGGGTGTGCACATGGCTATAGCAAGGGCAGTGGCGCTTCCCATAAGCCCCCGGCACACACTTGCATTTACCGCAACATATTCTGCAAAACTTCATGCACTTACGCTTCAGCTTCGCATGCGAGCACCTCTTCCTGCACGGTCTCGTGCACACATCTTTGCCCCGACCCCAACACATTCCATGTATCATCACTCGAGTCAATTTTACTCTTATAATTCAACTTTTTATTTGTTTCATTTTCAATAACTCTAGCTAACATAATTTGAACTCATTCTTTTTTTTATTTTTTATAAGTTTCGATGTGCCCATTAAACTCATAAAAAAGTTTTAACAGATGTTCGTGAGTTCTGTCCAAACATTTTTTTTAGATCTAACCTAATTGTTACGATAGTAAATTTTGTAAGTTAAACAACTTTTATTAATAAGTAATCAACTTCATAAAAGTATATATTTTAAAATTAATAATAAATTTAAACTAACCCATGTTAAATAAGTTCATAACTAAACTCAAAGTTCAAGCTAAGATTAATTTCATTTTTCGTGTAATCAAATTTTTTGAATGATAGAAATTTAATAAACAGCTAACACATATTGTCTTTTTGGGTTTTTTTTCTCCGTCTTCCTCTCAACATTTTTAAAACGTGTTTACTAGGGAGAGGTTTTCACACCCTTACAAAGAGTGTTTCGTGTTGGGGATTATTGGGAGCGAGTCCCACGTTAGTTAATTTAGTAGAAGATCATGAGTTTATAAGTGAGAACATTGGTATGCGGCCTTCTGGTGAAGCTAAAAAAAAGTCATGAGAGTTCATGTTCAAAGTGAACAGTATCATATCATTGTGGAGAGTTGTGATTCCTAACATTTCGTTCTCCTCCAACCCGTCAAAGTGGACAGTATCATACCATTATGAAGAGTCGTGATTCCTAACATTTCGTTCTCCTCACAACCCGACGTGAGAAAAAGAACCGAGTGTTTTTTTTTTTCTTTCCATTTTTGGAGATTGAGTGCATTATATTAAGGTAAATAGCATACATTTGAGTAAAAAAACAGGCATGAATTTGGAAGCTTAGATTGAAGGAGAGAAAATGGAAGATGGAAGAGTTAGAGAGAGAAAGTACCTGCGGCGGCCATGGCGGTTTCCATGAACGAAGCACTTAAGAGAAGAAAACAGAAGAAGCAACCCACAATCAAGATCTGACCTCTCATCTTCTTCCTTCCAACACCACGAACCAATTCTCAGACACTACACTCACTTCTCACACACTCAGTGTTTTTAAGCAAGAACACTGAGCTGAGCGTGGATCCATTTAAAATTTTAAACTAAATAAGGTTGAAAATATTGAAATTGGAGGAATGTTATTTTACTATCATGTTTGATGAGTTGGTTTAATTATTATTGATTAAAAAATAAATAATATTTTATTTTGTTTTTTTTTTAAATGTGGGTGGGGTAAGAAAAATTAATGTAAAGACAGAGAGAACAGCTGTAATGGGTGGGTGAGAAGAGAGGGGATCTATGCGCTCTGTCGGTGAGGAGTCAGGATGGACCCTCCAACACGCTCTCTTTCTCTTATTATTTACACTATTTTCCCCAAACTCTCTCTTTTCTTAGGTAATATTCTTTTCTTTGAGGGTTAATCTGCAAAAACAAAACTTGTTGTGGAAGAATGGAAATAAAAGAATCAAACAAAGAAAATTAGGTTTGGATATTATTTTTTGTTTCGATACCCACAGTTAGTAGATATTGTCTTCTTTGGCTTTTCCCTTTCGAGCTTCATCTCAAGACTTTAAAACGCATCGGCTAGAGAAAGGTTTCCACACCCTTATAAAGAGTGTTTCGTTCTTCTCCTCAACCAATGTAGAACTCTCACACATGTACTTTCAGAACGTTTATTTTGGTCTATAAAGGGTCTATGAACGTTTGTTTTGTTCCTTTATTTCCGATTTGATTCGTTTTAGATTCAGTTTGGAACAATACGATAGTTAGTAAAGGATAAAAACAAGTGGAAGTGGAGTTAAAATGAGACCTGTCTCCCATGACAACAAACCGTCTCTCCTCGTCACAACTATTGCACGCCCTTACTTGAAAGTTAATCAAGGAACCTAAAACCGTTAAAAAAGGGGTCAACCATCTTGTAACCTTGCTTGAGATAGGATAACCAACATGTACCTCTATCTAGACCGGGAAGCACTGATCAACCAACTTGAGACCATATGCAAAACATGACCACCTAGATGGTGGTATGTAAAATTGAAACCTTGCCCCAACCAACCTATGACCAAAAACAAAAATGTGGGACAACTAGTCTATATCTTTGGAGTTACAACTAATTCATATACTTGACATATAATTGTCACAAATTTATTTAACAAAGACCATTTCATTCAAAGCATGCAAGAGATCGTATAACTGTAAAAGCATTTGGTGATGCACATCAAACACATAAATCACATAACAATCACATGCCTACATTATTAGGTTATGGAGTTTGCTGCTTATTTATACCTTATTCAATGGTTATACATAGTAAAGTTATATATATATGGTAAATGACATATAAAGTAAATTGTCATATAACTAGTAAAAACGGTACTATATCTAGTAGATAGTTATATATAGTAGTAAACTGAATCATATACATACCTTATTAGACAATGCTTTGAAAATGTACTTTTTGTATTCTCTCTTATTATACACAGTTGAAGTAATCAATATAAACTTCTAGTCAATCTTGTTCCTTGCATTTTCTCTCTCCTATTCTTTGTGTTCATCAAAATTGAGTGTATTGCTGTTGTGAAATCCTAACAACTGGTATCAGAGCTAGGCGAGATTCACCACGATCTGTGAAGATGGAAAACTCAAATATTGGAATTGAGAAGTTTGATGGATCTGATTTTGGTTTCTTGAAGATGTAGATTGAAAATTATCTGTACCAGAAAGATTTTCACGAACTTTTGTCAGAGGTGAAGCCGGATACCATGACTACGGAGCAGTGAAAGTTCAAGGATCGACAGACCCTAGGGTTGATCTGATTAATGCTGTCAAGAAACTTGGTGTTCAGCATCATTTAGGAGAAGACAACATCAAATCTATTGAAGGTGTTGTCGAATATGTACGAAAGTCGGTTATGAATAAGGTGTATTTGATGCGGTGATTATTCAATCTACAAATGTATGAAGATGGATATGTTGCAGATCATATATATAAATTTGATATGATTTAAGTCAATCAAGCTCAGTGAAAATTAATTTCGAAGATGAAATTAAAGCACTGGTTTTGATGTCATTCTTACCCAAGTCTTAGGATACTGTAGTTACTATGATCAACAGTTCTCAGAGATCTGAGAAACTAAAGTTCGATAAAATTTGAGATCTAGTTCTTAGCGAAAGTATTCGCAAACGAGAAATTAAGGATTCATCAGGAAACGCTCTCAATGTTGATCGAAGGGGAAGAAATAAATCAAAAGGTCCAAACAAAATGTCCGATCAAAATCAAAGAATCGGAGAAAATCTCGACCAAATGTAACATGTTAGAATTGTGGACAAAAATAGCCATTTCGAACCGATTGTAGAAAATAGAAAAAGAAACAAAATCACAAATCTGTAGATGATGATGATTCTATATATTCAGCAGAAGATATTGAAGATGCTTTAATCCCTAGTGTGGATAGCCCGACTGAATCTTAGATTTTGGATTCAGGTGTATCGTTTCATTCGTCTCCAAGTACGGAATTGTTTCGAAATTTTAACTAAAAAAATTTCATAAAAGTATATCTGTCGACAAAAGAAAAAATCTTTAATATTGAAGGGAAGAGGGATGCCAACATACAAACTCAAGCCGAAAATCAATGGACATTAAAGAATATCAAATATTTTTATGGTCTCAAAAAGAACTTAATCTCTATTGGTTAGTTGAATAGCACATGCAGTAGAGTTTGAGAATAGTTCTTGGAAGATTGTGAATGGTGTTATGGTGGTAGCATGTGACACAAAATTTGGAACCTTATACTCCGTTGCAGGTGTATAAAACATGTATGTTGTTGCTAAGAGTGATTCATATTCAAGTCTATGGCATAATAGAAATGAACATATGATCGTCAAAGGAATGAAGATGCTGGTTGCAAAAGGAGTTTAGAACGCATAAAGTTTGTAGAAATTGGTCTTTGTGACAGCTGCGTTATGCTCAAATAGAAACAAGTTAGCTTCACAAAGGTTGTTAGAGAATCGAAAAAAGTGCGATTGAAAATGGTAATACAGACATTTGGGGACCATCTTTAGTTCCATCACTTGGTGGATCAAGTTCTACATCACCTTCATAAATGATTTCAGCAGGAAGGCATAAGTTTATTTTCTGAAACACAAGTTAGATCTGTTTGCCACCTTCAAGAAGTGGAAAGTTGAAGTTGAAAATCAGACCGGCTTGAAGATCAAAATCTTGAAGTTCAACAATGGAGGAGAGTATGATAAGTTAGAATTTAAAGCATTTTGTGCAACTAAGAGAATTAGATTGACAAAGATAGTTCCCAATAAAGTAAGATAAAATGATGTTGCTGAAAAGATGAACAAAACATTAAATGAGCGAGCAAAGAGTATGATGATTCATTCTAGACTACCAAAGACATTTTGAGACGATGTTGTAAATACATCATCCTACTTGATCAATAGAGGGTTGTTAGAACCCTTTGAGGTCAAGTTGCCAGAAGAGGTATGAACAAGAAAAGAACTAAAGTATTCTCACTTGAGAACTTTTGGCTACACTGTGTATGTTCGTGTTGATCTAGAGAAGAGTGACAAGCTTGAAACAAAGGCTCTGAAGTGCTACTTCATAGGCTACAATTCTGACATGTTCGGGTACAAGTTTTGGGATGATAAGAACAGAAAACTCCTGAGACATTGTGATGTAAATTTTGATGAAAATGTCTTGTACAAGAACAAAGAGAAGAAAGGTTTTGAGACAGTAAAGCAAGTGGGAGTTGAGGTCGAGGTCGAGTTGCGAAAAAATTCACCTAGTGATGTTATAGCAGATACTCATGAAACTTCTGAGACTGTTGTTTAGGATCCATAGGTGGAACAAGTGACACTTGAGTATATGTTGAAAAGATCATCAAAAACTATCAGAGTACCAGATATGTTGTACCTTCATTACAGTATATGTTGTTGACTGATGAAAGGGAACAAGAATCTTTTGATGATGCCATATAGTCGAAAGATACAACAGAAGTAAGTCATGGATGATGAGATGAGTTGGATAATCTAGACTTCAGAATTGTCTTGTTCTTTCATCTAGTAAGGCTGAGTACATGACACATGACAATAATTGAAGTTGTTGAAAGAAGATGATATGGATGATAGACTATCTAGAAAAATTAAGCAAGAAGCCATGCAAGAAAATTGTTTATACAAGTGGTCAAAGTATCATACAGTTAGAACCCAGTTTATCATTAAAAAACAAATCACATATGTTGCTTATTTTTAGTTTATTCAATTGGGTTCGATATGTCTCGAGAATTTTTAGGTTAGTCTCAGGCTTATTTATAGCTACGTATGTTAAATGAAAGTAAATGTTCATAAATAATAGACTAACTATAATTTCAATTGTTATACAATTGTTATAAATAGTAAAACTATAAATGAAAGTAAATGTTCATAAATAGTAAACAACCATTAAAAAAAAAAAAAGTTATATCTCGACCAAACTATCTCTAATAAATATATGTATATAGTAGATGGTTATATCGGTAGAATTGTACATGATAATAAATAGATGTATATAGTAGATGGTTATATCGGTAGAACTGTACATGATAGTAAATAGATGTATATAGTAGATGGTTATATCGGTAGAACTGTACATGATAGTAAATAGATGTATATAGTAGATGGTTATATCGGTAGAACTGTACATGATAGTAAATAGATGTATATAGTAGATGGTTATATCTGTAGAACTGTACATGATAGTAAATAGACGTATATAGTAGATGGTTATATCGGTAGAACTGTACATGATAGTAAATAGACGAATATAATAGATGGTTATATCGGTAGAACTGTACATGATAGTAAATAGACGTATATAGTAGATGGTTATATCGGTAGAACTGTACATGATAGTAAATAGACGTATATAGTAGATGGTTATATCGGTAGAATTATACATGATAGTAAATAGATGTATATAGTAGATAGTTATATCAGTAGAACTGTACATAGTAAATTGAAGCATATATATATATACCTCATTACCCAATGTTTTGAAAATGTACTTCGCAATTCTTTATATTCTCTTTTATTATACACTTAAAATCATTAATATAAACATTTAGTCAATATTCCTCCTTGCATTTTCTCTCTCCTATTTTTTATGTTCATTGTGTGCATTGATGTGCGATCCTAACACACATCTCTAATAGTTTAAAAACTGGAACGTATCTTACATTGAATGGTTCCTAGTAACAACAAAATCCTCGGTCCGCTTACACTAACTTTAGACCAAATCATACGTCCTAAAATTAACCCACAACATTGGAAATATTTTTAAAGACAGAGAAATATTTTTCAAATTTTAAAAAATATATTTAATATCTAATATATTAAAATATACATTTTCTTTAAATTTAATAAAATATCCGGATGTATGTTGAACCAAATTGAATTGTAGTCCAATTTGAGAAGGACGTCCTCCCGAACTGCTTGGTAGATGGCGGCAAGAGTCATTTTGTCCTTACGCTCCTCAACATCGTTACTGAGAATGTTTGCTAAAACCTCCAAACATATAATTTTCATATCGTTTCTCATATCATTTATCATAATTTACATGCGTATGTTGAAGTTGTATTTCATATTAGTACGTCGTTTTACATGTCAATCATAACATATCATTTATGTTACATATCAATCATATCATAATTTTTCATGTTTTAAAACCTAACAATTCATATCGTGCAGATATCGTATCATATATCATAATAGTCACATAACAATCTCGAGCATTTCGTCAACATATTGTAAAACATATCAATTCATCAAATACAGCATAACAATCAATTCACATAACATTTACATATCATTTCATAACAGCTTGCATATACAGACCTATGACACGTGCGAAGTCACGAGCCCGTGTCATCATGCAACACACAATTATAACCAAACGATGGTAGGATCACTTACTTGGTTGGCCTTAGTCGACGTTGTCCCTAATTTGAGTACGTTAGCTCCTGTTCCTCGAAAATTCTCCAAACTATCGCCGATTGTCGTTTCCTATTAGGCCGTTCATCGATTTTCATTAGTTTTTCACAATTCCATATCCGTTGGATCTTATCTTCCTCACTCGACTTCTCACAATTTCTCGATGGGTTTCTCTCTCCTCTGAAACGTCGTTTCAACGTTCATTTCTCGCTGTTTTCCTTCGGTTCTTCGTCCTTTCTCCTTCCTCTTCACCTGCAACGTAGTTTTATGGATGGTAAGCACCTAAAACACAGATCCGTGAGGGCCAACCAATCCAAAACTTGAACTCTATTTTCCAACAACAAATCACGTTGTTAAGGCGTGAAAGCTTACCTTCTTCGTGTGTACAGTCCTCGATGATTCCTTTCACAGCGTGGGTAGGTTTGTTTCGACATCGGATCTATGGGTTTCGTCTCGTCGTAGCGTTTTTGGATCTATCTCTCTCTCTATTGTTTTTCTGTCTTTCCTCCTTGCAAGGCGTCTAAGAGTGTATGGCAGAAGGGTGTGGGTTGTCTTGGCAAAGCGAGAGCATCGGAGGGGTGTGAGACCGAGATGGGTGCGAGAATTCGGACCTCTTGCTGGAATTCTCACACGTTTTTCGGTGACTGTAGTAACGACCCTAGATTTCAGCTACCTAAAGTCGCTATTGTCATCTTAGTCTAAGCTCATATGCTAAATCTAACTCTTAAAACGTCATCATTTAAGTAATAAATTTCGAGATAAAACAAAATTCAATCATTGAAAACACCCCATGGTCTTACGTGTTTAACACCTAGTTCAAAAATGAAATTAAAAATGATAATGAAATAATTGAAAAATATGAAATGCAAAACAACCCATTCTAATCTAAGTCTAGGAATTTAAATATATTTCTATACTATGCACATATCATGGTCTCTACTTTGTGATATCATCGTCAACCGTACATGACCTTCTTGCCTTTACCTAAAAAATGATGTAACATACGGCCTAAGTATTTTAAAGAATACTCAATAAGTGACCCCACTATATGGGCCGTGAAAATGCAAATACATGCCACAATCCTCTAGGGACCTATCATTAAATCAACATAGGGGTGGTCTCCATTCCAGACTAACTTGGATGTGTAACACTTCTCTGCACACGACCCACACGTGCGAGTTTGAATCTCCAGACGGTTCGCACCCCATCTATACCCATCATCGTTGAGCTAGCTGTTCGTAGCGACGTCGGAGGTCAGCAGACCCCTGAGTGTCATGCTCAACATGATCACTATCATCATCATAGCGTACGCGTCCGTACTCATCATCATGAAAAAGGGAAGTGTTTCGATGCTTGTGTACATACAAAAATGCATAAGGTCCCTCTAATTTTCTTTTCTTTGAAACGTCTTTTTGTCACAACCCTAGTTTCATCCTATTAGTCATACATGTGCGTTAACTATCCATCTTAACATCATCATTAATCTTTTTTAGGGTTGTGTCCTAGGTCAATTTCTCGACATAATGCAATGTCATTCATAATATGCATCTTAACTTAATATGGAAGCAGCGTCATCATTTAAGGAATTATGATCATGCTTCGTCATTGTCATACACCATCATCATACATCGTCAAATACATCATAACCATCATAACACGTCATCGGCATGCATCATCATCATACATCGCCAAGTACATCATAAAGCATCATCATAAATCATCATATAACTCATACATCATACGTCATAATTATAAAGCATACAGGACATGTGTCAGTGCTACTGGCACATGTCGTCATACAACAAACAAGTATCTAATCTATAGTAAGGTCACTTAGTTGATCTTAGCTAGCGTTCTCCCTAAATTAATATACGTTAGCTCCCGTTCCTCAAAAGCTACTTCAAACATCACCGGAGTTCGTTTTCTATTAGATTGTTCGTTACCTTCCATTAGTATTTCACAATTTAATAATAATTCAACTGACATATGTGAAATACTGCATTGAAACGACCAGCCGAGTCGATTCGAGCCGCAGAGTCGAAAAAGCTGCTCACTGCAGGTGTGCCTTGTGGCTTGTAGATGTCTAAAATGGGAGATCTACCAAATTCCAAAAAGCTTGAACTTCTGATCGCTTTTCCGATGACAACTTTAGATGCAAGTCTCATGACTTTGCTTTTGGCTTCATTTAAAATGTGTTATATCAATAGAGATATTGCTCTTCCAACTTATATATCCACGAACTTCCCGTTGTTTCTTCCAACTTATATATCCACTCTAAACAAAATAGGATTTTGGTCACCCTCCCACCGTTCAGTTCTTGAAAATATCTTATTTCCATCAAGAACTTTATTTTTTTCATGCAAAGTATTTGTTTGATTTAGTCTAAGATTCTAGTTTCTTTGCCACAAAAGAATCCAAGCAAATGGGTATTTATATATAGAGAGAGAGAGACCAAAGGGTAGTAAATTAAAAGAAAATAAAGTCCCAAACAAAAGAAAGGGGCAAATAATAGTAAAAATGAAATGAAATATAGAGCAGCCCAAGGGAACACAGACACCAAAAATGGGGGCTCTGCACAACCAAAACACATATCAACAATGTCCACTCCTCACCCTAACACCATCATAAATACATATCCCATTCCAAGCATCACCATCCTCCCCACCATCGTCTCCACTGCTCCGCTCTGCAATTATCAATCACCCTTCCATTAATACTCACTCATTTTAAAGGCGCGTTGGTTTACTGAATGATCCTTGAGTTTATAATCAAAGAATACTCTATTCATTGGTACATTGGTACGAGGCTGTGAGAGCTTATGCTCAAAATAGACAATATTATACTATTGTGGAGAGTCGTGTTCAAACTAAAAATTATAATTTTGTAAGTTACTTACATTGTCGTTTTGAGATGGGGTGGGAGAATCGGAGCTGGTGGGTACTGGGGCCTCAGCTGATGGTGCGGGTGGACTCGACAGTGGCGATGGTGATGAAGCTGCCTTTGACTTCTTCTTACTGGGTGCAGGAGCCGGGACTGCTGCTGGTGGGGATGCCAACGGCGCAGGTGGTGGGGTTGCTGGAGGCGGAGTAGCTGGAGGAGGAGATGCCGGAGGAGGAGGTGAGACAGGAGGGGGAGTGGCTGGAGGGGGAGATGAAACAGGCGGAGGAGTGGCTGGAGGGGGAGATGAAACAGGCGGAGGAGTGGCGGTGGGAGGAGTGGAAGGGGACTGAGCTCCGGCGCCGGCGAAGACAATGTAGATGAAAGTGAAACACAACAAAGCTTGAGGATCCATCATTGTTGTTTTCTGAAGAGGAAATGAAAGAAGAAAGAGAATAAATAGAGAATTTAAGGAAATTTAACGTAAGAAATAATTTAAGGGCTGACCTCCCCGCCACCAAACTCATCTGAGGAACCTGTGCTGTCGGTGGGCCCACAGACAATGAAATTTGGACCAACATGGATTGTGGGAGAGCAACGTGGCAGGACAAATTACTCAAGAACACTCCTAATTATGAGCTAATTATTTAAAATAGTAAATCGTAAAATTTGTCAGTCTTGTTTAAGATATCTTGAAGGTGGGATGTGATATCCCAGGTTAGTTAGGGAAAAGAATAAAACATCATTTTTAAGAATGTGGAAATTGAAACATACTTTATAAGAGTATGAAAACTTTTTTCTAGCAGATTCGGAAAAGTCCAAAGCAGACAATGTCTGCTAGCGGTGGGCTTGGGGCGTTACAAATGGTATCAGAGCCAGACACAGGACAATGTGGCAACGAAGAGGCTATCTACTAGCGGTGGACTTGGGCCGTTACAAATGGTATCAGAGCCAGACACTAGACGATGTGTCAGCGATGTGACTATTCCCCGAAAGAGGGTAGACACGAGACGGTGTGCCAGCAAGGACGCTGGACCCGAAGGGGGGTGGATTTGGTAGGGACCCCACATTGATTGGAGAAAGCAACGAGTGTCAGCGAGGACGTTGGGCCCTGAAGGGGGCTGGATTTTGATATCCCACATTGGTTGAGGAAAAAACAAAACACCCATTATAAGTGTGTGGAAACCATTCTAGACGTGGGAAAGCCCAAAGAGAACAATATCTGTTAGCAATAGGCTTGAGCCGTTACAGTGTAAAACGAAAAGCTTTATCATGATTGTAACAGCCAAAATCTACCGCTTGTAAAATGTTTCGTTTCTCTTTTGAACCGATATGTAATCTCACACGCGAGGGGTTTTGATTGTTTATATATAAAAGAAAAGGAAAACTTCACTTTTAATACAATCTTAGTTCACAATCATTACTATCAAGAGTGGGTGCTATTCATGGGGAAAACCCTTTTGAGGCAAATTTGGATCACACGCAAAGGTAGGATGGAGAGTTTGGTGAATCTTAGGAAGGTGTCATGGCCTGATTGGCTGAAGGTCGATGACGGTGACCGGTGAAAGATATATATAGTTCGTATAATTAAATTCTTTGTTAAGATAATAATTTGCTGTGAAAACAAACCAAACACATTTAATTATGATTAGTAACTAATTACCGGCCACCGTGGTAATTTAGTTTTAGAGTTAAAAGGCAGGTTAAAGTAATTAATACTAAATTATTACAACTTAAATATAATAATCAAAATATGCATGCTATTGTTATTTTAGTTATTTAATCTCAATTTTTTATAAAATAATTAATTTAAATTACAATATCATGTTTATTTTGATAAGAAAAACAATTGCTACAAAATAATCGTAAGAAAGAATAAAAAAAATAGATTATTTGTAATGACTCGACTTTTTAAAAGGCTATACCGACTAAGTTATTACTAAATACATGTTTACGCACAAACAAACAAAAACATGTCATTGAAAATTCATACACTTTTGAAGAAAAAGTAAAATTTGTGTGGAGACCCTTCTATGGCAATTAACGATCTCTCCTCCTCACGACCCTTTCACGCCTCTACCCTCATTGTAATAGAAACGAATTTTGAAAACTCAATCCCTACAAATTCCTTGCAAGGATCCCACCCTAACCCCACGAAAATAAACGAGAAATTTCGCAGGGATGAAGAATGAAATAAGAGGCAGAGACGAGGACAGGATCCCAGCCTATTCCCACGAAAATAAACAAGAAATTTCGCAGGGATGAAAAATGAAATAAGAGGCAGAGACGAGAACGGGATCCCAGACTATACCCACGAAAATAAATGAGAAATTTCGCAGGGATGAAGAATGAAACAAGAGGCAGAGACGAGAACAGGATCCCACCCTATCCCCACGAAAATATACGAGAAATTTCACAGAGATGAAGAATGAAATAAGAGGCAGAGACGAGAACAGGATCCCACTCTAACGCACAAAAATAAATAAAAAATTTCGCAGAACGAAGAATAAAATAAAAGGAAGAAACAAAGACAAGAACGAGAACGACTTTCCTATCTCAACCAGTATGCGCCTCTATATGCACCTACAAGCAAGCACGCACCGATCTGATCAAAGCACAAAACTTGACCAATATGCCTGTGGTCTTGTAAAATTCATGATAAACTTTTACAACATTTTTTTTTTTTTAATATGTTGTTATTTTTCCAATTTGATACCGAATTCAAGGTTAACATAACAGAGATGGTAAAAATATTGTGGATTTCTAATATTTAAAATACAAAAATTTAAAATAAAAATAAAAAAAGGTTGTTCACATATTAACCAGGAGGTAGAGAGGCTCCAAAAATGAACGTCCCACATCGGAAATGCGGCGTAAAGACTGCACCAAATGTCAATATAAAATGCCCTTGGATTGCCTGAAGACTTCATACCTTTCTCGGCCTTTTGGCTAAGATCAAGTGTAGTATCTGTTCTTATCAGTTTAATATCTGATACGTGGGCCATCGGCCCACATGATATTAAATTAATTTTTTATGGGGGAAGGCCCACCAAGGTAGCTTGCTACCTGGGCCTTCGAGCGTCGCCCTTGCGTTGCACTATAGCATGGGCCTGGCGCACCCCTCTAAGCCCAGTCCAAGTGTTGTTTCATCTTTTTAAATCCGTTCCTGTTTAATTTCGTTCAGGGGTAGGAGGCCATGGAAGAAAGGAGGTTCGGAGACTTGTTGGATCGAGGTTGTTACAACCAGTCTTAGAAATGAAGAATTGAGTTAGTTTAAAAAAAGTGTTGTTACTAAGTCACTAATGAGGACAAGGATAAGGATGCAATCTAGAGTGGTAAGCGATAAGATATTTTTGAAGGTGGCACCAGGCACCGATGAATGATGTTATAAGATTTAAGATTCTATATCGAGATTGGATCTGGATCCGGTGACATATCGATTGAATGATGTTATAAGATTTAAGATTCTATATCGAGATTGGATCCGGTGACATATCGATTGACCCTACCAGCATCCCTCTTCCGTTGTGTATAATATATTCCATGTGTTTATGTTTCATAACTATATGACTGACCCGACCCACGTGATAGGCTACAAGTCCTTGCAGATAGGTGAAGTCCTAAAGGATGAGGAAAGACCATCCAATAGAAGAGGTTAGATAAAAACGGGAGGACGAGATGATGGAGGAGTACTCCTGAGTTATTCAGTACTTTGGGGAACAAAAATTTCTTTTAGAAAAAAGTTCTGAAAACAAATACTTCAAAATATGTGACTTGGTAGCCAATTCTCTAATGGAGGAGTCTTTGTGGGTTTGTTTTAGGCATATGGGAATTTGCACTATTAGCCAATGTGGGATTTTGGTCTCACAAAGAGTCCTCCCTTCAAATTAGTAACCACCATGTCTTCTAACGAACTCCTTCATCATGTCTTCTAACGAACTGACTTGTGAGGAGGTCACCATACTAAACTAATTATTTTTAAAAATAGACTTAAGAAAGGCTCTACCGGCATAAAACATACCCTCCGGAAAAAGGAGGGAAGTTCAAATCTCTCACATCACATATTGATGAATTGCAAGATGGTTGGTTATGACCGGTGAGACGGTGTGAAATCCCACATCTTTTAGGGAGAACAAAATATTTTTTACAAGGATATGAAAATCTTTCTCTTTGCATTTTGAAAACCCAAAAAAGAAAGCCCAAAGAGAACAATATTTGTATTAAGAATGTTGGACCCCAAAAGAGAGTGGATTGTGAGATCCCACATTGATTGGAGAAGAGAACGACATTGATTGGAGAGGGAGACGAGTGCCAGCAAGGACACTCGCCCCTCGAAGGGGGTGGATTGTGAGATCCCACATCGGTTGGGGAGGAGGACGAAGCATTCTTTATAAAGGTATGAAAATCTCTCCCTAAAAAACACGTTTTTAAAACCTAAAATGAAAAGCCCAAAGAAGACAATATCTGCTAGAGGTGGAGGTGGGCTTCGACTATTTTCGACTATTATTGATGGTGACCTATACTAACTAACTTTAAAGAAAGGTCACCTGAGCATAACTTACTCTACCAGTATAAGACATACCCCCCCCCCCCCCCCCCCCCCCCCCCCCCCCCCCCCCCCCCCCCCCCCCCCCCCCCCCCCCCCCCCCCCCCCCCCCCCCCCCCCCCCCCCCCC
>NW_019272027.1:1634619-1734871 GCF_002738345.1 Cucurbita maxima
CCCCCCCCCCCCCCCCGGCAAAAAAGTCAGAGTTTCCAATCTCTCGCCATATTGTTGAATTCAAAAATAACATATAAGAACCAGAGGATCATAAGTGAACTTAACCTCAAAAATTTAGATTGGCGAATAAAAGAGATGAAAGAACATGATGTAGATGAGGACTCCAGAAGCAACTCAGAAAAGATAAAAACGGTTGTATATTATAAACCAAAAATGACTCTGGCTGTAATCATGCCCATAAATATTAAGTAAAATAAAACTATCAACTGGTAGAACTGACGGTTAGCCATAAAAAATGCACTACAAATGGCCAAAGTTTCAAATGTGATCCTTATGATGAGAGCTTGAAACGAAGAAAAAAAAAGACCTTCAAATTTTCGAAACCTGGCGTGCAAATGCATATGGTGTTTGGAGTATTCTGTGAAACTTAGCAGAGGTGAACCCAGAAACCTACAGTAACCAAAAAAACATACCCACATCAGCGAAACCAAAACTGACATCAGCGTTTTAACATAGCGAAAGATGCATAGTCTACTTCATCCACAAAAAACGAACTTTGTAAGAATCGTTCAATGTCGTTTTCGACATGAGAAATTGATAACTTCCACTGGAGAGGACGGGACTCCAGAGAAAGGTAGCGATAGAAATATTATGGAAAAGACTTTCAATATAGGAGGTCAAATATGAACTACGTATACGACGAAAGGCCTTAAGTCTTACATTGCTATACATCCCGCATAAAATTGAATAAGAAAACAAGACACCTTGAAAAATAATATTAAAAGAGAGAGAGAGAGAGAGAAGCAAGGTTTACTTACTCGTCAACTGTAGAATGAATACTATAGAAAGCTCTCGATGCTAAGTTCGACAAAGGAACATGGATCAGGAATGTCAAAGTTATTCAAAACCTGAGGTCAAACAAGGGAAATATCATTAGTAGCACCATACAAATACCAACTATATTTCATTTTCGAGACCACATATCATTTTCTTCTTTCAATGTCCAGAAACAAGAATTCATCTCGAAATACAGTAGAAGATACAGATAAATCAGAAGATGAAGCTTGTACGCCCCCGACAGAACTAGAGCTGGAACAAGCTGGGGCCGTGAATAATAATGTTGAAAGCAAGAATTGAGTTAAGACAATGATGGCTTATCGAACTTCATGTTACTACTGCTTTTTCTAGCTTAAGCTATTGCCAAACCTAACTTGATAATTAAACTACGTAAACACTAAATTCTGAATTGTACAAGTTAAATAAAATATTGTAACAAAATGAATAAAGTTTTATTTGATAACTATTTGGGTTTTGAAAATTAAACTTATAAACACTTCTTCCACTTACGAATTTTTTGTTTAATTATCTACTTTTTTATATATATTTTTAAAAACCAAGCCAAGTTTTGAAAGCTAAAAAAGAAATCTTAAAAACTTGTTTTTGTTTTTGGAATTTGACTAAGAACTCAAATATATTCTTAAGAAAGATGAAAAGCAACATAGAGAAATGGTGAGAAAAGAAACACGACTTTCAATAATCATGGTTATTAAATGGGCTCTCATAAAACCGACATCCAGGAACATGGGAGAAACTTGGCATCACTCATTGTTCATCAATAGAGTAATAAACTTTGCTACCAAAAACAAATCTCAATTAAAAAAAAAAATGGCAAACATACAACGACAATAATTGATGAACTTATTACCAAAGTTTATATACATACATCTTATGACTTACATTTGGAACCTTGATTAGTCATCACATGAGTATTGCAAACATGAACAACACCTCATATAAAGCAAATTGAGTAAGAATCTTGCAATGGTATCAACTTTTGAAACTCAAAGAAGCTCACAATCTCACAATCAATGCAAGAAAGAGAGGGAGGGGGGAACAAAGAGTGACACTATATAACACACACAAGATATATATATTATGTTGGTGAAGATTCAAGCATAAGTTTGAAGAGGTGTTACTACCTCGGGATGAACAATGCCGAAAGTGCCAATTTTCTTTCCATTATAAATGATGTGAGCTTGTCTACCAGTAAGAAACTCTGGATTCTGCAGGACATATAAACAAAACATGGGAATATGCCAAGAAACAGAGTCAATTCTAAGTTCCTAATTTGTAACCTTCCATGAAATAAAGCGCACGGAATAACCCACTTACATCTGAACATTTTATGTAATACCCAGTTTCAACGCCAACTGAAACAAAAGGAGCCCCTATGACTTCCATAATTCTGTCGACCAAACCATGGATCAACTGAAATATCAAGAAAAAAAAATGATCAAAAATACAAACGGCACCGTGAATTAACACTCGAAAAAGATGGCCACAGAAAAAAATAAGATCTATAAGAACATTAGTATCTTTAGAAAGCAAAGTACTATGTATCAAATGAAAATTGAGGATAACACTATATAAAAATAAGGGATTTCTTTGGTATATTTTCTAAAAGTTTTCTTCAGAAATTGTAATGCATCAAAACTTCGCTATTTTTTTTACTTAGTGAACTATTCTTGTAAAGTCCTATTTGTTTTCTAACATATTCACCAACGTTTTTGCACTGTCATAAAATAACACGTCTAAATGTTAGATAATGACAGAAAATAAATAGTAAATTAGGTACAATCAACGATAAAGGGCAGATCTAGACTTCCTTTAGATTCTTACCTCAAACCCAGAATTGGCACTGCAATATAGAGCAGCAAGATGACGATGATTTCTTGCGCCAACATCTTTTGCATTATCCAGTAATGATACATCACCTACTTCAAATATCTAGAATAAAAAAGTTGACAGATAATTTAACTTTCTAAGCTTTTTTGATGTTGACTTTAAAACAAACAGGCCTTCAAGAAAATATATTGAGACGATAGCTTAATAAACAGATAACATCCTTGTTTTTCAAACCACCCATGAGCGCCCCAACAGTTCACCTGCCCCTAAAATGATCTCATGAAACAAATAATTGTAAAAATGGACTACACTAGAAATCTTCATGAGACCTTAAAGAATGCCAATCCAACTGGGGAAACTCCTAAACCCTCTCTTTATTCAGAAAATAAATTCAATAAGCATAAAAGTACAAACGAGTACAAGAAGCACAAAATGAAAGAAAAGATAAACCTCCTCTTCCTAAGAATCTATTTACAATTTCTACCATTTACCAGTATACTTACAAAAATCAATAACCATTACATAAAGCATAATGGAACAATGAAGACTCAGACCCATTTTATCAAGTAATTCAAATTGTAACGCCAAGACCTACTAAAACAACCGTACAAACTACTTATCTTTTCTTCTCCGAGAGGTGACCTTCTCGACTGGAAAATACCATATGTAAATTTTTCCTACTCGTTCAGGTCCTAATTGTCGTTTAGAGGTTAAACCAACATAACAGTCACACCTCACCATAACTAACAATTGAACTCTACAATTCTTGCCCAAGAACAATGGAGTCTGAGCACGTTTCATAGCACTTGACCTACTATTGCGTCCACAGCATGACACTAAGCCACAGACAACATCAAAGATGTAATAAACATCACATAAGCTTATTACACACTTAAAACCTAGAACAGTTGCCACTTGTAACTTCAAAATATGCATACACTTACTACCAGCGCACATCCATACAACGTGCATGTGTATATTAATGCCACATGTCTACCAATATTTTTATCACAAGTGACAACAGTTTCAGAGATTTGGACCTCCATGTGGTAACTAAATGACGTCATTGAAAATTTATGCATGTACCTTTATGGGCTTTGGATGATCTTTATTATGTCCAACAGTTTTCAAAAGACCAGGCATAAGACTGGTTCGTACAACCTGGCAATGTTGAGAAAGTACAAAATGTTATTACCAAGGCAGAGCATCATTCCAAATGTTTAGTGAAAGCATACATAATCAAGTGATTTCTAGCATGTGGCATATTTAGATAGGTTTACCTAAGTTGATAAAAAATACCAGATAGGGTTTACAAACCTCAAAATCAGTTGAACGGGGATTTCCAATGATAACAGCAGTAGATTTATCATCTTCACGCTTTAACATGGAAAAGTTTTCTTTATAAGAACATAGGATCCACGTAAGTACCTCCGTGAACCCAGTCATTGCAATCTAAACAGAAACAAGTGAACAAACAAAATGGTAAGCAAGGAAGTTACATATCCAAAGCATATAGAAAATCAACTGTTACTAAAACGTACCTCTGCTCTGATAAGGTCACTGAACTCATTTAGTGGTAGAGGCTGCAAAGATGCAGGTTTACTTTTTGGGATGTTATTGAACCCATAAGCAATAGCAACATCCTAGAAATGAATAAATTTACAAGATCAATAACAATTTGCAAGGTGAAAAGAAATTATGTATAGACATGTATTCTCAAGATTATCCCTCCTATGTACTATTTTTACCTCCATGACATCACATGCGTGAAGCACATCACTCCTTGTTGGGGGCACTGATATAGTTATACTAGACTTGTCACCAGACATTGACTGCTTAGCGTGTAATTGCATCCTATTTAACAAACTGGTAACCTGGAAGATTGTAAAATATCACAAGCCACATCATATTCATTCCATTGTACCAATATAATACCTACTTATCAATTCCCCCCATTTTGCAAATGCTTAGAATTGGAACTTACAATAACTTCCAATTGATGGCATTCCATAGTTGAAATTAATCCTTGTCTTCTTTGGGTCAAGAACCAAGAAAATTGAATTATTTTGACTACGTTGAACAACCTAACATTATCTTATAAGATATTATAGTCTGCATTAGCAGCAAGCCAAAGTAAAATGCTAAACTCAAGCCTCAAGGAAAACTTCAGCACAAAAAAAAAAAAAAAAAAATAGTGAATGCCAAAGGTCACAATAAATTATTGATTCTTATATAAGTTTCTATTATGATGTAGGAGGATACTGAATATGTGTTAAGGAAACCGTATGGTATGGCTAAAATAAAGTTTAAAAGAAGCATATATGAGCTTATAAAACTACCTCTTCTGCCTCCAATGAGACTCCAATGCAATTAGTGATATAAGACAGAGAAACTTCCATATTGTAGAGAGATAGCTCTGGATAAATACTTGACTTCCCATCAGAATATACCACTTCAACTGGCTCAATTTCAAACTTCTTTTTGCACAGCGCTGAAAATATAGTCACCTAAGAAGATTACAAGAAATTCCAAAAATTAGGGATTACTTTACATCAGCAAATAAACTTTTCCACAACTCAAAAAAATTATTACCATAGTATTCAATACAATATTTGCTTTTGTCAGATCAGTTGCAGTGCATTCAATAAACACATTCTTTGTCTTCAAATTAATAGCCGAATGTGCACCATTGATAATTGGTGGTAAAGACAAAACAGTTCTGCAGCAAGGAGCTCAATATATATCAAAATGTGGTAATATTTTATGTTTAGAGCCGTTCTCAATAATTACAACAAAAAAAAAAAAAAAAAAAAAAAAAAAAAAAAAAAAAAAAAAAAAAAAAAAAAAAAAAAAAAAAAAAANAAAAAAAAAAAAAAAAAATCAGAAAACTAAGAGAAACTACAAATGTTTTCAATAAGCTAATGAAAACTATAAAATGCACATGTTTTCTGATATTAACAAGTAAACCAGCCAATCAAGTTCTATAAGATCCCAACAATTTCAAACATAAGAAAGGGTGGTGGGAGTATACCTGTTGCGATCAAACAAAACGGGAAATATAGGTGATTTTTCTATTATGTGCAAGAACTTCTTCAGCTTCAAATCTGACTGTAAATGAGCATGGAGAAACATGGATCAAAATATCTCGACATCGATTTCAGAAAAAGGGAAACTAAAAAACACCATAACAACATACATCTAGGACTTAATACCAGACAGAAAATAGATATATTCTTATTACGGCACTTACTTTATAGAACTCCATCAGCTCATCAGCTCTGAAACTCTTCGTCTGCATCACATAAAAAAATAAAAAAAGTTAGTTCCAAACCACATTAAAAGACAGACGACAATCTTAACTGGGTCCAATGGTTGAGTCAGTATATCTCATTCTCATAAAACCCATAATGAAATGTTTCATGGAGAGATCTACTAACAAAGAAATTTATATTTCAAAAGTTTGCTAGAAGAAGAAATCATGGAGTTGTTTCCCTCACTAAAAAATCAGCAAATACTGGATGTTTATGAAAGAATCAAATTTAGGAACAGACAACTGAAAATCAATTCCCACAAATATCTAAGTGAAATCAACTAAGGTTATTTCAGAACAACATATCAACACGCAGCAAGTACATATTTGATTCCTTTAAGTCATGGAAATAAGACCTTTCAAAAAGGAAAAAATGAAATCTGAAATACTCATTTTGCTGAATCTCATCAACCGATAAAAAGAGGGAACAACTTGTCCTAGGTGCATTATATATTTTACCTGTTTCAGTGGCACAAAGTTTATAGCTGTTGGTGGCAAAGCCTGAAACAAATGAGGGAAAAGTGAGAATGTCAACGTTAGGACACTGTATTCACTGGAACAAATGAGTATCGACCAAAAGCTAACAAAAGCGAGAGAGAGAGAGAGAGTTAACCACAACTAACACTTCAATCATCAGAGAGCAGAATCTATAGTATTGCACTACAGCAGAATAATTTTCCAGAGATGTTACAGAAACTGAGGATGAATACACAGAAAATGCAATCTAATGCTACACAGCACATTCTACTGGACCTACTAATAGAAACAGAATATTTATTGTCCCAAGACTATGATTACAAGGAAATCCCACCTCATAGGTGAAAGGGCCTTCAAGCGTATCCAGATCATGAGTTCCAATGGCAACAAGGGTTCTCCGTCTAAAAAAATCAAACAAAACTCTTAATACAATACTTCCAGCACAAATGAAAATAAAACAAGAAAAAGAGGAAGAATTAGAAAGTAAAACATACAAATCAGACGTAGCAAAAATATTATAACAAAAGAATTGCTCATGCATCAAAAAATAACTATGTCTTGATCTCAAAATTACGTCATTGCTACATACTTGGACTCCATGTCCTATATCCTATTGGAATTGCTAAAACAAAACAATACAACTTGTAAGTTTCGACTCAGTAGCTTTACAACTTGTGCGGCTGGATGGAAATCAGAACAATGCACAAAATAGGAGAAGATCACAATGAATATGATACCAATAAACTAACTACAATCCAAACTTACCGACATATGTTCTGATGAAGTTTGTCTTGCAGATCAATAAAACTATTATAACTTGCTTCATCAAAAGTTATGTCTCTCAAAACAGCACAAACCACGTAAGGACGAATCGAGGAAGTCTGAGAAGTTGAAAGTTCCAGATAAATAGAAACAAGTTGACATCATCTATAATAATATAAATTACATATTCAAATGGAAACTATACCTCAGGTTTTACATGCATTTTGTGCATAGATTCCTTGGTTATATTGGTTAATTTATAGCAGGGTGTCGCCTCCTGCTTATTAAAAATGCGCAGTGCTTGAGCAAGCCCTTCAAGACAGAGCAAATCGTATCTACAAAACCATAAAGTAGATTTACAAGTTATATCTCAGATGCCTACAACTACAACGTTCAAATAGTTTTATAATCTCCAAGGAAATTTACAACGGTCTTCTACCTTTTGCAAAAAAAAAAATCCAAGAACTCAAAATGAGGCCAATGCAGGCACATTTACAAATAGATAAAAATTGTTCTTTTAGAAGAAAAATAAACATCTTGGATGCGTTACAATCTGTGCCTAACCTAGCAGAAATCTCGAGGACTTGTCCGGACACGCACGCACACAGAGAAGAAGGGGAAACAAACGCTCCATCCCCGTATTGAATCCTAATTGCAATTTAGAGAAAATTACAAAGAACTGTACCTGTTTGCGGGGACTTCAATCTTGTAGATGACTTCTTCATCTTCATCAGCTTCTTCTTCCAAATGCTTCTCTTTCCTAATAATCGCCTTCTCTGTCGTCTACAGTCAACAAGCCAAAGTAAAAAAGAAAATTCGCATCCAAATCATGAACGTAATCGAGAAAACAACGAATACTTACAACATCATCAAGCTCAATTCCAAACCTAAAGCACAGCTCTTCGAACTCTTCCTGCGCTAAGAAATGAAAATGAAACAAAATTAAATGAAATTAACAGGAAGCAATTACATAATTGAACAACGTAACATATCATTGAAAACTTCAAGCTCACAATAAGTTCTTCCGAGGGCAGCAAATAGACGATCTCTCCCGACGCTTACGGTCGGCATGGTCGACTCTTCTTCTGAAGGAACAAAGACTACACGAGAAGACAACAAAAACACTAGAGCAGCGCGGAATCGCCTGCGGAGCCCTTTAGAGCAGTCTGCTCCCACGCCAGACGCGACGCTTAGCCAATTGGGCTAATGGGCTTATTCTTTGTTTATGGGCTCATAAGAAACAGCCCATTCAGAAAACTTTTTTTTCCCACGTGGAAAATTGGTAAATTATGGAATATATACGAATATATTTATCGTAATTTTCAAAATTATTCACATTGAAAAAGATTCTTAAAAAAAGATATTTGACTTTAAAAATCTATTGCTCTATTTGATACGCAATCTAAAATTAAATTTATAAATTAATTTTTAGTTCAAGTTGAATATAAATTATTTTTAATTAATTTGTGAACATATTTATATATATACATTTTTTTTTGTTATAAATTTTATATAGTTAATATTTTACAATATTATATAATTTATAATATAATATATTTATTATATTTCTTAAAATTTTTATTTTTTAATATTATCGAAAAACTTTATGTGTGCGTGGGATCGTTATAATCCTGGATTACTCTTACAATCATTAGTTACTTATCATGAATGACTTTTTATGTATTCTTTTCATTTTGGGTAGTTTCAATTGCATGAGCGGCAAGAAAAAGTAGGTTGTGACCTACACACGTAAGACATACAAAGGGCAACTCAAGTGTTGCCCATCTAGTCTTGTTTAGGCCAAAATTGAGAAGTTTCATGATGCAACCAAGAAGGATGGTGCATCATTCAACACACCAAGAGTGCATCGAAGCTAAGTTGAGGCTTATGCAAAGTTCGAGAGAACGAGGCAACAATGTCGAAGCTCAAGGAAGGACAGGTAGGGGCTTGAGTCATAACCTTAGAAGTCGGAGTTTCGATATGAGTTTCAGAGTGCGGCTTGGGAATTAAGTTCGTCGATATGGAAGATGAAAGCTCACCAAATTTGGTGTCAAATGGATACTCGACGGACTATGCACGAGGGCATATGTATGCTCGCCAAAATGACGTCTATCGAGAAGAGGAAGCAAGGTTTGGAACACCCTAACCTAGACCAGGATTCGTCTTTCTCCCTATGCCTAGAAGCAAGTCAAGCGGTAAGAAAACTCATATCCCTTGAGTGCGTGTTTTTTTTATGATCTCGTTTTCTCAGATAGGGCAGGTCAGGGGCAGGTGTCTTCGATATGCGATATCTGAGACTCTTTCTTTTTTAAGTGGATATGAGATATCTGGAATGTGATGCCAGATGTGCTTTCTGACATGGTGTTGGCTCTCCACCACCCATACGCTTTGTGGCCTAAGCGAGCTAATTTGTGGCACATGCGTGTGTCACAGCATGGGCAAGCGTCACAAGATGAACATCTCAGGTGTCTTCCTTTGAAAAAGGTTTTCCAAGGACAATACCAGACAACAAGGGTGTGTGAATATTGCGCCCCAACTCATGTGTCGAAGGTTGGATTATGCACTTGCTATCTGAAGTGTATGTCATAAATGGTTTAGCTTGGACATGGGAGAATCCAATGCTCGAGAGAACCCAGATGGATGGATGTTTGGGATGTCTCGACGAGATGATTGATACATAGGTCAATTCCCAACCGATGTGTCTTATGAACTAAAATTTTATTTTTAACTCAATTAATAAATTTGAAGTATTTAATAAAGATTATTTGAGATAGAAAAGATTAAATGGCTCGACTTAACCATCCCACCCACCCCTAATTCGTATAGCTTGGGCCAGCCCAACAAAATTAAGTATCATTAGTACTCATACCTAAATTGGGCCCAACAGGCCCAGTCCATGTTTACCCAAAGAAACTCAGATTGGGCCCAGAGCCCGATAATGGTATTGTTGTAATTCCAGAGAACGTGATTGTGGATTAAGGCGCGTTCAGAATTTCGAGCTGCTCGCTCTCACCACTTCACCTTCGCTCTATCCAGTTTCCGAGCGCACAGGCACACCCAACACTTCCAGTCGTCAGTTCCGGCCATGGCTTTCGTCTCCACCTTCATCTCCGGCGAACTGTCGCTCCTCACAGTGAGAGCTTCCGCCACATCCTCCTCCGTCAAGCATCCCTATCAATTCCCTCCGTCTAATTTGCACTTCGCCCGCACCGTTACCTTCGCTTCAACCTCCAACCAGGCCACTGCCTCCCAACGCCAGCCCCGAGGTATCATGAAGCCCAAGCGTATTTCGCCGGAGATGCAGGCGCTTGTCGGTGTTCCCGAGATTTCCCGTACCCAAGCCCTTAAGGTCATTTGGGCTCACATTAAAGAGCATAATCTTCAGGTAGAATTTCTCTTCCTCTGTAGTTTTTCATTTTTCCTTGTCTCTTTATTTCCATGTTTGTTTTCCTTTCACCTCGTCTTCGCCTTTCAGTGACACTAGTTAATTAGAGAAAAGGTTTTTCGGTGACCACTTTTAGGGGTTTTTGCTCTGTTCTGAGGATATTGTATGATGTATCGGCTTGCGTGACGAAAGAGTCTTGTTCTGAAATGACGTCTGAAGCCCTCATTTCCGAACAAGATCTTGGATGGTTTGTTTAGAGTTTTCTTACTGTGTTCTGTTTAAAATTTACTTCGATAATCATTAGATTAATTTCTACGACTCTTAATTCTTCATTTGACGATAGATTAGGGGAGTTTTGCTCCTAGTTATGATGTATTAGCATATGAAAATGTCTTGTTGTCTTTTAAATTTTCATCGAGTGTTCTTGTTGGGCTGCGCTATAATGACCATTGGATGAATTTCTACCACTATTAGTGCATTGTTTTGAAGATGTTTTGGTATTTGGGTAGTAATTCTATAAGATTTGATATCCTTGTTGTTGAGAGTTCTTTTATGAGGGGTTTCAAGATGATTTTGCTGCTTCGGAGTTTCATGGTTAACTTTTTTCTGATTTGTGCATTTGTTTTCAAAGACAGAGAACAGATTTAGAAAAACTTCTGTTCATTCTCTGGTTTTCAATTATCTATAAAGTTCATAATGATATAAGTATTTTTCTTGAAGCAGTTGTTTGGGGTTTCCTCAGCGTGCTTTTCAGCCCTGGCTTTTGTAACTTTAGTTGGCTAAGGATTATGGATTATGGAAATTTTTATATTTTCGTTTAGTCACCGAATAATGGTATTCGCTCATCGGAGGGTTTTTGCTTGCGTTCTAGGGCGGTTCTGAAAAGTTGCTTTCTCCTTCCAATATCTCAATGTTCCCCTAGGAAACAATGGGACCTGGATTTCGAAAAGAAAGAACCTAAAACGGGAACCCTTGTTTGGAAACTCTAAACTGAGTCGCGGTCTAACATTTTTTCGTGCATGTTGGCGATATATACTTTAGTTCCTTGAGTTCTCTTACATTACTCCACTAAATTTGTCCTTAAATGCTGCCTAATATTTCACAAAGAAACAGAAAATTTGTATGATAGTTGCCTTCTCAGAAATTAGGGGTTCAAAGCACAGAAACCCAAAGTCGAGTCAATTTGTTTTGTTTCTGATTATATTCTTCATTCTTTTCAATATTTGTTTTGTTTTTTTATTGTATTCATCTTTGTTTTAGAAACCGAGCGACAAAAAAGTCATAATCTGTGACGAGAAGCTGAAGAACATATTCGGAGGGAAAGATGAAGTTGGGTTTCTGGAGATTGCAGGATTGATAAGTCCACACTTTCTAAAATGATTGGAAGTACGGAACATAGGGATCTGGGGACCTTCAGTTGAGTGCCTTGAAGATGAACTTTGTGTGTTGTTTTGTTGTGGAAGTCTCCAAATCCGGTTGATACGGATGCTTTTAGGTATTATTCCTCACTGAATCCTGGCGTTCAGAGCCCTTTTGTGTGTAGTAGTTGGATATAGAGGAAGCTTTTGTAAGAACTTTGGTTGGAGATTTGTGTAGGGATTATTATTTCAAATCTTTGTTGCTCATTAGTTTGGGAAATCTCTCACTTTACTACATGCTTGCCATTTTGCACTTGGGTTTGCACTTAGCTTCGCCCTATGCTATTCTAAATCATTGGCGGTATGATGAAACCGTAACTTTTAGTTTCTTTTGGGTCTCGAAAATACCTTCACGGTTAGTTTTGGATGGAAATCATTAGTATCATGTCATAAATACCCTTGAAAGTTCAAGAGTATTTTAACATCCAAGCGAAAAAAAATCTAACTTAGAAAAAAAAAATCACATAAACAAGTAAAGTATATTCTTTTTTCATGAAATTATATGTTAATTGAAAAGGGAAAAAGGAAAAAAAAAACAAATAATTTCATCTTCAAAGGGGAGATCAAAACTTCACATAAACCCCCACTGCTTAATTCTAAACCCCGCCAAACTCTGCAGTGGCTAAGAATGGCGGATAAGGTTGTTCTTCTCCTCCTCCTCCCCAATCCACCGCCCTCCAAACCCCTCATCCACGTCTTCCACCACCAGCCCCCTTCGCCCTCTTCCCCTTATACAACACTATCCTTTCCTCCGCCGCAGCCGCAGCCGCTCTCTTCCCCATCATCCCCCATAGCCCCTCTTCTCCAAGGCATCCTTCATCCCCACCAAGACCCCTCTTCCCCTCAAACCCATAACCCCCAATCCATTTTCAGAGCACACACCCGGAAAGGCCGATCCCGCGGGAAGCCATGGTCGCACCACCGTCTCTCTACCAAGGGTAAACAAATTCTCGATTCTTTACTCAACCCAGAATTAGATTCCTCCTCTTTAAACAAATTCTTGAAACCAGTCCCGAAGAGCTTAATTTCACCCCTGAATCTGTTTCATTCGACATTTTGGGGATAATCAAGGGCTTAGTGTTTCGCAATAAGAATGAAGTAGCCTTGCGTGTTTTTGAATTTTGTCGTAATCGGAAGGAATTTGCATCGATTTTGAATCGCTCTGTCATTGCTGTGATTATTAGTGTTCTTGGTAAACAGGGTCGGGCTTCTTTTGCAGCTTCTTTGCTTCATGAGCTTCGAAATAATGGAGTAAATATTGACATTTATGCTTATACTTCTTTGATAACTACTTATGCTAGCAATGGTAGATATAGAGAGGCTGTGATGTTGTTTAACAAGCTAGAACAAGAAGGTTATACACCAACTTTAATTACTTATAATATCATCTTGAATGCCTATGGGAAAATGGGTATGCCTTGGGAGTAAAATTGCTGCCATTGTCGATAGCATGAAGAGTTCCGGGATTGCCCCAGATTTGTGTACATATAATACGCTTATTAGCAGTTGTTGCAGAGGGTCATTGTATAAAGAAGCAGCAGAGGTGTTTGAAGAAATGAAAGCAGCTGGATTTAGGCCTGATAAGGTTACTTACAATGCGTTGTTGGATGTGTATGGGAAGTCTCGACCACCTAAGGAAGCGATGGAGATTTTGAAGAAGATGGAATCGAGCCGTTTTGCGCCAAGTATCGTGACTTACAATTCATTGATATCAGCTTATGAGCGGGACGGTTTTTTAGATGAAGCTACGGAGCTAAAAAGACAGATGATGGAGAAGGGGATTGAGCCTGATGTTTTTACTTACACGACGTTGTTGTTTGGTTTCGAAAAGACGGGAAAGGACAGTTGTGCGATGAGAGTATTTGAAGAGATGAGAGTTGCAGGGTGCCAACCGAATATATGCACATTCAATGTGTTGATTAAGCTGCACGGTAAGAGGGGGAATTTCGCGGAGATGATGAAGGTTTTCGAGGAGATTAAGGTATGCGAGTTTGCGCCTAATATTGTTATTTGAAACTTACTTTTGACCGTGTTTGGGCAAAATGGGATGGATTGTGAGGTCTCACGAGTGTTCAAAGAGATGAAAATGGCAGGTTTTGTGGTTGAGAGGGACACTTTCAACTATTAATAAGCGCTTATAGTAGATGTGGTTCGTTCGACCAAGCCATAGCTATCTATCGAAGAATGTTGGATGCTGGGTTCTCTCCCAATCTGCCGACGTACAATACCGTTTTAGCAGCCTTGGCTCGGGGAGGCCTTTGGGAGCAGTCGGAGATAGTGCTCGCCGAAATGAAGAACGGTCGGTGTAAACCTAATGAGTTAACGTATTGTTCTTTACTTCATGCTTTATGCCAATGGCAAAGGGATCCGGCGGATGTCTGCACTTGCTGAGGAAATCTATGCCAGCATTATTGAACCTCATGCTGTGCTTTTGAAGACATTGGTTTTGGTTTATAGTAAAAGCGATCTTTTGATGGAGACCGAGCGTGTGCTTTCTTCGAACTTAGGAAGCACGGTTTTTCGCCTGATTTAAGGACTCTAAATGCCATGGTTTCGATCTATGGTAGGAGAAGGATGGTTTCGAAAACGAACGAAATTTTGAACTTCATGAAGGATAGCGGATATACTCCGAGCTTGACTACTTATAATAGCCTAATGTACATGTACAGTCGCTCGGAGAACTTCAACAAGTCGGAGGAGATTCTGAGGGAAATTATTGGGAAAGGAATAAAGCCTGATCTCATTTTGTTTAGTACCGTTATTTTCGCCTATTGTCGGAATGGTCGAATGAAAGGGCGTCGAGGATATTTGCTGAAATAAAGGATTTCGAGCTTGTCCTAGATGTAATTACGTATAATACCTTCATTGCAAGCTATGCTGCTGATTCGATATTTGTAGAGGCATTTGATGTCGTGAGCTATATGATCAAGAATGGATGTAAGCTTAATCAAAACACATACAACTCTTTAGTAGACTGGTTTTGTAAGCTAAGTTGCTGGGAGGATGCAAATAGTTTCGTCTCAAACCTCAGCGATCTCGACCCACACATAATGAAGGAAGAGAAAATACAGGTTGCTAGAGCGTATAAGCAAGAAAAGAAATGGTCATTGGCAATGAACAATGCAAGCTTGAGTTGTAGATATGATTAGATTAAATTGTAAATTTTGAGATTTTATTGAACCTCAAAATTCTAACTTTTAAACTCTTAAAAACGAGACTAATTTGACAATTCGTCAAAAAATCGACCAAGATCAACCTCATGAATGCATTGCAAATCTACAATGTTTCGTTGTAGGCTTAACTGCTCAATTGATAAAAGTTACTCTAGAGATAATAGATTGATATTCTAAGGGTTGGTTTGTTCGCCCATTAAAGTGGTATGTAAGCTGGGTTCAGAACGTTATGAGACAGTTAGGTCCATATTCGATGTGGGCCTTAAAGCATTGAGAGTACCTTTCCCAGTACACCTATTAAAATAGTACATGAGCTGGGTTCAAAATGTCGTGAGACAGTTTGGTCATTAGAACATTGAGAGGACCTTTCCCTAGTACACCCATTAAAACAATGCGTGAGCTAGGTTCAAAACGTCATAAGACAGTTCAGTCCATATTCAGTGTGGACATTCAAACATTTCCCTAGTACACCTATTAAAACGAGCAAGGTTCAAACCATCGTGAAACATTACGTCATATCCGATATAGGCGTCAGAGCATGAAAGGACCTTTCCCTAGTACACCTATTAAAACGGTACGTGAGCTTGGTTCAAAACATCGTGAGACAATTCAGTCCATATCCAATATAGGCATTACAGCATCAAGAGGACCTTACAACTTCATACAAGTCAATGGGCGGAAAAGTCAATAAAAAACCAAGAAAAACAAGTGGTTATATTTGAGTATAAAAAAATCAAAGGAAGTTGATTTATATTAGCAGCAATTAGTGATATAAATTTATCTATCTACAACAACTCTCTCTATCCCCTACCTACCATTGCCTCCTATTTCTGTGTGTATCAATAAATTCATATTTTTCACAACCTTGTGTGAAGTTTTTCATCACCCTCATAGTTTGAGTTAAGAGAGAAAATGTCGACAGGTGCGTTAGTGTACCCGGTAACGACGTTCTTTGCTCGGCTCGTACGTGAGCCTTTGTTATGGTCGAGATAAACGACGATGACCGTGATGTCGTCGTGGAAATGACGTCGAATACCCTTTTCGAGCTTCTTTATCTCAGCATATCTCATCTCCCGTTTCCTCGCAGCCTCATGTAGGGCAGCATTCACTAATCTCTTTGCAATTCCCTGAATCAGTTAAGAATGTGTAATGTTTAGAAAGCTTTGTAAATGACATAAATGGGAAGGAAGAGCTCTGCAACTTACAGCTCTTGGGTTCTTGAAAACTATCTCCACAGCAGCCTCATCAGTCAGTTGTTCCCAGAGACCATCTGATGCAAAGATCAGGAATAAGTCTTGTGGTTTAAGCTCGCGTGTTAGGATCGATGGTTCGGCTGTCATAACCGGTCGCTTCAATGGAACAGGATTCCCAAATTGTTGGAATATTGGATCCCGGTTGAACTCGGGTTTCTTTAAATAGACGTCACCGATTGATCTTGAAACCTGTAGTCAAACGGATAAGTGTCATAGTCATGCTGGTCTAAGACATGTTGCTTAGTGTGATTGTGACACCAGAGAGCTACCAATAATCACATTCAATAAAACTATAACTAGAGAATTCTAATGATTCGAGTCAAACGAGAACAAGAACAAGAACGAGTTATAGAACAAATTCATGAACAAAATGGACCTGAATTATGCCCTTTATCCTCCAAACTCCACGAGTATAGACAACGATATGAGCGTCGTCAGGATGAAGTGCAACAACCTCTTCCCTAATTTCATCGACACCGACATTATGATCGGTCGACAACCGTTCTGAAACGACCGGTGTTCTTTGATTCTCAGAAACTCTACGGCCAAGAACAGCTCTCGAATCGCCAAGATTCGCAATGTATAACTTCTTATTTGAAATTGCACCTACAAGACAACATGATCCAACAGATGCAATTTGTGGCTTAGCAGGCAAAGCCCTCTTCACCAAACGCAAAAACTCCTCTTCTGTAGCATTGAATGCTTTCTTAATAACATCCTCTGATAGCCCACCTTGTTCTAAAGCAAACTCTGCAACATAAACTCAAAACCTAAATTCATATGAACAATTTCCATTTCATCCAACCATTTGATTCAGTTCATATTCAAAACAAGTTCAGAAAACCAGAGATATTCCCATCAAATCAAAACAGAACCTAAAATCTACCAAATCCTACAAAATATCCAGAATTCAAAGCACAAAACGCGTTCGAACAGAGACTCACTGTGCATATAAGGAACAAGATGCTTATTAACGAAGCGAGAAGCCTCAGGGCCGCCATGGCCATCATAAACACCAACATAAGTAGCAGAAGGGGACGTGAAAATCTGACTCTGATCTTCAAGACAAGAGTTAGCCTGAACAACAGCGATCGAGTAATCACCAGAGGCATGAGGCTTCAAATCCGAGTGCCAGAGCAGCCCATCGCCGGCCCACCGCCCAAAACACCGCTCCAGCGGCCGACAGCACGATCTTAGCATCATGGGCTCCGATGAACACACAATCAAACCCTATTGTTGAAATAAATTAGGTTTAGAGTATGAAATTTTTGGGAGAAGAGGCGAAATTGGGTTAAAGGGAAGAGGAAAAATGGAACAAAAGGAGGAAGAACCGCGTGAGTAGAAGGAAAGGATCAATGGAAACTGAAATCGCAACCATTTTTGATGCATTAACGCGTAAATAAAGGGTTCAATTTTGTACCCTTCATCCTCCATTTTAATGCCCTCTGTTGACTTTTCATCTCCCCTCTTGCAATTTCCATCTATAATTTTTTATAAAATTTCCATTTCAAAACCTTTCCCTTTTGGTTTCAATCCTAAATTATAAGTTTTGATCTATAAAATCGTGTTTTAATTGGTAAAATAGCATTTGGAGTAAGAACCACTCTTTCCTCCCATCTAACTATACTATCAGTCTCCTCAATTAATAAATTCAGTTTTACTCTCGATTTTTTAACGTCAATTCTAACACCTTTTTGTGTGGACTCGATTTTCTTAATTTACTGTCAGCCTTGTAACTCAATAAGTTCAATTTTCACTCTCGAATCTTGGTTGTAAACTCGCAAACTTAATAACTTCAATTTTAACTTTACTTTGTACATACCCGATTATCTAAATTTATCTTTTTACTCACGTAAATTTTAACGGCCTTTGTAACTCAATAAGTTCAATTTTCACGGTTGTAGACTCCATAACTTATTTACCTCAATTTTAACGCCTTTTGTGACGCTTATAACTTTCCTCTTTCATATATTTTTGACTTTAGGTTATTCCTAATTTCCATGTCTCTATTTTTTTACTCTCTTTTTTTCATAATTATACTAAATAAAAAAATGATTTTTTTTTTTTTTTATCTATTTTACCCTTAACATGGGATATAATTTTTTAATCTAAAAAAACATTTTTTTTACCGTACCCTTCAAATTTCAATTAAAAAACTAAAAAAAAAAATTATATTTAAAAATAGAAAACTCTTAAAGGTCAAAAATTAAAAAAAAAAAAACATTTTTTTTTATTGAGGGAGAAAATTGAATTGTTCGTCTTCTAAAATTAAAATCCCAATTGCATTTATTATTATATTTTTCGAATTTAATTCCGGAAAAATCATGAGCTTTTTGGAAAGTAATTATAATTTTATAGAAAAAAAAAGGAATATTTTTTCCATTATGGGCAGCAATGACCAAATCTTCATTAAAAAAAATTAATAATAATAATAATAATAATAATAATTTGACTTGGTCTTCCTAAGAGAAACTTTATACCCAAGTTGTGATTTTAATTGGAATAAAACTGTTTTATTTTAGGTTAATTTAAAACCAAACTTATTGGACAAGTAATTCATATTTGTTTAAAACTTTCCAATTTTAATTTTTTTATTCGTCTTACTTAATAGCATATTGTAATATTTCATGATCACGATTTGATACTTGATGGTCCCGACATTCCTCTACGACAAAATCATGTTATTTCTCGCTTTTAAGAGCTGTAATGAAATGTCGGGACCACAAGATGTTAAATCTGGACTCTAGATTTTATTAGTAGGTTAATACATTATACTCGACCACTTGAGTAAATTCTAGTTATAAGAGAAAGTAGGAACGAAATTAATAGAAAAAAGTCTAATATACGACAAATTCGAGCTAGAATAAAAGGATCGAACCACTGACCACCCTCGACAAGGGGTGAGGTCGACCATCACAATGAAGCATGACCCGAACTTGTGGAACCCGTGTTGAATCTGTATGGTTCATCTTTAATTTACGAGAGAGAGAAAATAAACAGGAAAGGGCTCTTATATAAATACTTGTATAGGATATAGATCACTGCTCCTATATTGGTAAAGACTAAACCCATATGCATGGTTACAGTCTTATCTCTAATTTTGTCAACTCAACTTGTGCTTATCTTAAGTATAGGGGTCTCGTTTCATACTCGAACAAGCTAAGTCATCTAAGCTTTATTTTAATCATTGGGTTCAAGGTCATATGAGCTAGCTCGTACGAGCTTACCTCAATGATTGGGTTTAAGTAATCTACTTCATTTAAGCTTATCTCATTATTTAGTATACTTCGGTTGAATATATATAGTTTTTTGTTTCAGTAGCGATAATGACCCACGATTAGATTAGGCGGTGCACGTTGGCAAGACGAGCAATTGTTCATGAATTCGACATAGAGAAACAATTTATTTGGCCAAAGAGTAGAGAAAAAAAAAACTTTAAAAAATCGAAAATTACCTAATTCTCGACGCGGGTTCTTCTTCTCGATTGAAGCCATGATTTCATTTCTAATTATCCGCCCCAAAGTAATAGAGCAAAACTCTCTCAAAGTTCATCATGAGTCGAAGAACTAAGAACTAAGAGATGAGTCTTTAAATCATGATTTTTCTATTAACTAAAAAATATCCTTTTTTGTAAAGGCCACGTGATAGGCATGCTCGGTTTGTCATTTTCTTCTTCCTTTGCGATTAGTCAACAGTTCCAGTGGTCGTCTTTGCATTTTTAAAAATTATTTTGAAAAAAAATTGAAACGAAAAGAAAAAAATGTTTACACCCTAAAATCGATACTAAGTTTTACTAATTTTTTATTTAATTTTTTAAGTTATGGAATTTTATCAAGGGTCTTAGAGGTTGATTCTCGTGAAGGCGTAGAAGGAAAATGTTTGAGAAAACTCCAAGGCTTTAGGAAAAAAAAAAGTTCGATTTTGAGAAGAAGAAGAGGGAAAAATGCGAGTCTTCCCAAGGTTTACCTAGAGTTCTTTTCGAGAAAGGAACATTGGATCAAGGAGTATAGATTCGAGCATTCGGATCGTTCGATTTCGTCAAGAACAGAAGAAGAAGGAAGGTAAGATCTATGAGTTTCTAGTCTCGATTTTCTTTACAATTTGTGAGTTTTCTAAGGAATTAGGCTTTAAAGTTTTAATATGTTGTCAAGTTTCATGAAGAAATTTGAGTAAGAAATCAACGTTTTGGGGAGTTCCAAGAATTGGTAAGAACGTTCAAAACCCTAAGTTTGAGTGCAATTGTTTTAGTGTGTTGATATCTAAAAAAAATTAAGTACCTTTGTGTAAACGAATGAAAACTCTACGACCTTGGTGAAGGAACTAATTAAATCCGAGTTCAGTGAAAGAAGTAATGAAATCTCAAAGAAATTAGGTTGAAATCATAAAAACACACACATCCTGGAAGACGGTTCTGTAGGGAAGAAGGTCGAGTGACACGTGTCGAACAGCAGGCGGTAGAGTGCATTTGACCAAGTGATTTCCTTGCATCAGACATGGAATGGAGAAGCATGTTTGACTATAGGCAATGAAGCGTGTCACGAGTCAGCCCGACTCGATTAGTATTTGACCTAAGATCCGCGCACCAACCTTTTTACTGAATCGACCCGATTCTCAACCACTTCGAGCACGCTACGTGTCACTCCCAAAATATTTGTAGGTAAACCACACTTGCTAGGGCTTAAAATCGGTAGCTGACCAAGCTGACCGACCTGCCCACACATGAGCTAAGATGGAACTACCTAATCTTGTTTGACTAGACAATTACCTAAGATGGAATGCCTCGGGTAGTAAGCGTATTAGAATCGTGAAAGACAATTAGAGCTCCCGATTGAACTAGACTTGAAGAGTCGGAACTGTGAAACCTGGAGCCATGAATCCATGTCAAGGCCACCAAACTGCCTTAGGGACGTAGAAGACCACCACGACAACCCTGGTAAACAAAGGTAGTCGCGTAGGCTGATAACAGCTGGTATAGTGTCTATGGAGTTTCCACTTCCCTTTTCACTCCGATAGGGTACCGTTTGAGTTAGGCGTGAGGCTGGTTAGGGATGTGTGACTTGATAGTTCGGATTACCCTGCACGATGAATCGTCATGGGGAGCATTGATCATGCGGGTAGTAAGCGGCACTGGCACGTACAAGGGGTTACTCCCCCCAACCTCGGTTGATTACATGGCCTTTGTGACGAGTTCACCAGCTAACCTCCAATGGATGACGAGCAGGCTAACACCCACCATGTTATCCCCAAATTTATGTCTACACCAGTCATGGCTAAAATGCCCCGACATGTAGCGTAAGGAGTTCGCTCACATTTTTTAAAACAATTCTCGCAAACATGATTCAAGACCCAAACAAATGCCAACATTGTCCGTGACGTTCAGATTTCTCATCGCTGACTTGAACACTGGATTTGAACAAGTGCCACACGTTCGTTTGCTGCAAAAGTGCGATTGTGACATTGCACCATTGTGAGAGATAGGTACCTTTTTTTTAATGGTTTATTTTGTAGGTTACTTACAAATACGGAAAATAATGAAATCAGAGCTAAAAAGAATTCAAAATGAATGGCAGTAGTAGTTTTTAACGAGAGTACACAGACGACTGCTTTTTCATTCTCTTTGTACAAAAAAAACCATCCTTTTCTCAGCATATAGTGTCCTACACACCTTCATAAAATTCCCACACAATTTGGTCTCAACTCACAACTTAGAGGGATTAATACCACAACTTCTGATGGTTGTTGGTCAACTGTCTTAACCTTTGTACATACACAAAATCCCGAGTTGCAAAACGTGTTAGAAAAGATTAGTTAACAACGATATGTTGTCGACAATATGGACATTCACCACAAGTTCGAATCCATGGTTCCAAGCAAGCATGGTGAAATTTGTGCTTACAGGGCAAATGAATGAGCTTGTCTCCATCTATGAAACTGTCTAGACATATGCTACAATCGTTTGATGTTGTTGTCATCGTCAAGTCATCGTCAATGATATGCTCTATGTCGATAAAACGCTCCAGTTGTAAGCAGTTGATTGCCTCCAGTGAGAGACCAGGGGGCCTCTTGCTGACTGCAGGAACCAACCGCAACCTGTCAGCATCCTCGAGGGATATCATCTGTGATCGACTTGCTGAAATTTCTGGACTCCAATCCAATGCTTCAACAAGACCATTTCTGATAAATAAACCACTTCAGTTATGACCATAGATGAATAAACCATATCCATATATAAATCTAGGAGAATAAAATGAAACGGGATAGCTCGACAGTTCGTAGAGAGTAGAAATTGTATGAGTTTATAGGAATTGGATCCTATTTTCTGAGTATACAATGCAGGCAAATCCCTATTAACAAAGAAAATGATACAAGCAGATTCATAGCAGTCATGATCGTACGAAAGATGCCACAGGCAAACTCATGACGTGTCAATAGGTATATAGATTATGTCTCTAGGAGGACTATTCCTGTGAGACCCCACATCGGTTGGGAACGAGAACGAAGCGGTCCTTTATAAAAGTGTGGAAACCTCTTTCTAGCAGACACATTTTAAAAACCTTGAAGGGAAGCCCGAAAGGGAAAGCTCAAAGAGGACAATATCTTCTAGTTGTGCGCTTGGGCCGTTACAATTCCAATTGAATTCCCAAACTTTTATGTATAAGCAGTCTAAACAAGCACATGATAATAGAATAGCAACTAACCTGATCGTTGGTGAAGAGGCGCCTCTCAATCTCTCGAAAAGCCTTTCTCTTGCAAGTAAAACAGAGCCTGGCAATCTGGAATCCCCACTTAACCCAGGCCTCAAGCTATTCTGAATATTTGCATTGATATTATTTCTAGAACCAACGCTTATACCCGATTCAGATTGAGCAGGCGATCGATCGACAGCAAGCTACAAGAAGATATGGAGTGTCAATACCTCCAAACTAATTGAATTCAACATTCAGTCCAAGATAGCAACCCAGAAAACCACAATTAAATCAAGACTTCATAGCCAAGTAGAAGTAAAAGCTAATAAATTTTGGAAAGTTTAGTCATCACTTTCAAAACCTAGTTCTAGCATTCAATTTATTTTGGTTCTAAGGATTTCACAGCAATATGAAAACAGAATTAGCATTGAAGAACGAAAATAATCACTGAATTAACAGCAGGGTGGACAAGTGTTCTTGTTTGATCAATCCAAAATCCAGAAAAAACCTAAGTCAATGGTTAGGTGAAAAGAGCAGTACTCTCGGACCAAGAACTTAAGTTGATGAATTAGGGCATAGCTGCTCTTTTCATTATATTCCTCCTAACTGGCTATACAGTTTAGAAACACTGTTAGGTCAGAAACAAACACATAATTCAATCAAAATAAAATTTGAACAGTTCTTCCAACTCCAACAATTAGCAGCCAATTAATATAAATTTCTCGAAGTTAAAATCATTTCCAAAGTAAGAACAACACAGAAAAATCCGCACGCGATAAAGTTAACACAAACAGAGAAGTTTGTCAAATTTGTTTGTTCTTACAGGATTCAAAAACCGGGGAGATTGATGGCGTTCTTGCAGCGAGGACCGGCGGAAAGCACCACAGGCGTTCAAAACGCGGCGGTGATTGCCATTATGACCATGATGGCGGCGTTGATACTGAAGATGCCGATCGGGAGGCTCAGAATCAAGCCCTAAATCCGCGTCTGTGCGACCCAACCTATACCTCCGACTATGAAACAGCTCCGAAGCGCTCGTCATACACAGACTCAGCTGCTCGAATGCTTGTTCTTCCCCTCAAATTTGACGAAATATCTGAAATTGAAGGCGGTTTCACAAAAAGGGAAGGAAAAGGAAGCGGAAACTGGAGAGGGATTAAAAGTGGGAAGCAAAAGAGGGGAAATTACGGAGAAATATCGTTGGAAGTTGCAGGAAATGGCGGAGGATTGCTTGGTTACTTACGCTACGAGACAGATTGAATGAAGACGAAGAGAACGGAAAACTCGAGCTTGGATCGGAACTCAACAGGTTACTAGATTCTTATCTTTATCTTTTATTTATGATTAAATAATTCGGGAGAATTTAAAAAAAAAAAAAAAAACCTAAATTAATAATAACAAAAAAATCCTAAAATCTCAAAAATATTCATAAATGTTCAAAATATATATATATATATATATATATATATATCTTTAGTGTAAACTTTAGATGAGAATGACAATAATTTATTTCAAAAATATCTTTTTCAACATTTTAAATTTTTTTAAAAATACTCTTAACATTAATATTATATTTAAAAAATTGTCTATAAAACTTTAAAAATATTATTAACATTTTTTACCTTTATAAAAAAAATGTTTAAAAAAATTATAATTATTAATATATAGACCATATGGTTTCCCTCTACAAACGATATGAGATTCAGAATCCACCTCCTTTGGGGGTATGCATCCTCGCTGGCACACTGTTCGTTGACTGATTCTGTTACTATTTGTAACCGCTCAAAACCACAGCTAGTAAATATTGTTCTCTCTAGCTCATTACTTATCGTCGTCAGTCTTATCACTAACCAAAAACTACTCAACAAGTGACTCTAATATCTGATATCATTTGCTCCTCATTTCAATATCTATCATAACATGTAATAAATTTTATTCGCCCACATGCTTTTTAAGCAAATTTATAGGTGGTCACCCAACATAGAATTGCTCAAAACAAAGTAAGGTTAACTTTTTGAGTTTCTATGATTGAACTACTAAGAAAGAATGCCACTTTATTGGTATAAATAGTAACTTTCAATTTTTTAAAGTCTTTCTTAGCTATCTTATCCTAAGGATCATCTCGACTAGATGTAGTTCTGGTTCATTTATGTACCTCTAAATTGATAGATTACTTATTTATTCACTTTATTATGGAAGATGTGAGTGATCAATACACCATCATACTTTACATTATTCCTAGGCCAATTTGGTGATTGGCCATCCATACTCCCAACTTTAAACACCTATGCTAACTCTCAAGTTGATAGCCATCTTCCCCCAAGATCAATCCTGGGTGGCACCTAAAACAGCAGCAAGCCGAGGTCCGGGAGAGGGATGAGTGTCGGGGTTTAGGTCGTCGACGCCATCGAAATCCCGGAACCAGAAAACGGGAGAGAAGGAAGCTGCATTTTCAGGGACATCCTTCATGACCCACTCATGGCCCTGAGGGAAGTATATTCCAGTCCGGGGATGGGGCACCCACGTTGATGAGTTATAGGACAATGGCTCTGTTTCTGTCTCCTCTTTATTATGTGAGCTATTTGCAAGGCTGCTGAATTGGCGCCTCAATTGCTTCACTTTCCTGCAAAAAGAGATCATTATTGTCTCATTTACTTGATTGAGACACGTGTTTGAACTCGTATATCTTTGTAACAAATATTTAATGATTGTCAGATCTCACATCGGTTGGAGTGTGAAACGAAACGCTCTTATAACAGTGTAGAAACCTCTCCCTAGTAAACGTGAGAAAGGGGATAATATATGCTAGAGATTGGGTGTCAGACATTGAGCGGTGTGTCAGCGAGGACGCTGGGATCCTAAAGGGGTAGATTGTGAGATTCCACACCAGTTGGAGTGGAGAATGAACGAAACATTCTTATAAGAGTGTGAAAATCTCTCTCTAGTAGACACGTTTTAAAACTGTGAGGTTGACGGTGATACATAATAGGTTAAAGCGGACAATATTTGTTAGCGGTGGGTGCCAGACACTGAGTGGTGTGCCAATGAGGACGTTAGGATCCTAAAGAGGGTGGGGATTGTGAGATCTCACATCGGTTGGAGTGGGGAACGAAACATTCTTATAAGAGTGTGGAAACCTCTCCCTAGTAAACGCATTTTAAAACCGTGAGGTTAACGATGATACGTAACGGGTCAAAGCAGATAATATTCGCTAGCAGTGGGTGCTAGACACCAAGCGGTGAGCTAGCAAGGACGTTGAGACTTCAAGGGGGGTGGATTGTGAGATCTCATATGGCTTGGAGTAGAAAACGAAATATATTATAAGAGTGTGAAAACTTCTCCCTAATAGACGCGTTTTAAAACCGTGAGGCTAATGATGATACGTAACGAGTCAAACCAGATAATATTTGCTAGTAGTGGGTGCCAAACACCAAGCTATGTGCCAGCAAGGACGCTGGGACTCCAAGGGGGGTGGATTGTGACATCTCACACCGGTTGGAGTAGGAAATGAAACACTCTTATTAGAGTGTGGAAATGGAGTGGATTGTGAGATCTCACACCGGCTGGAGTAGGAAATGAAACACTCTTATTAGAGTGTGGAAACCTCTCCTTAGTATACGCGATTGTGAGATCTCACACCGGCTGGAGTAGGAAATGAAACACTCTTATTAGAGTGTGGAAACCTCTCCTTAGTATACGCGTTTTAAAATCGTGAGGGATGACAATACGTAACGGGTCAAACCGGACTATAACTGCTAGCAATGGGCTTAGACTGTTACAATAATATACTTTTATTTTTATATAAAAGTGGAGTGAGGCAAAGACTAGGTCATGACGGAACGAGGAATGTAATTACTATCTATCGACCTGTTTAGATTCTTAGACGAACACGACTCTCCACAATGGTATGATATTGTCCACTTTGAGTGTGGTTCTCATGGCTTTGCTTTGGGCTTCCCAAAAGGCCTCATACCAATGGAGTTAGTATTCCTCACTTATAAACTCATGATCATTTCCTAAATTAGCCGATGTGGAACTTTCATCATCCAACATAGATAACGGGGAGAAACCTCTCCTTTCTCCCTCGTCATTTCTAGGGCAGGTTCATGCATGACTCCGACCCCGTTAAAAGAACAAAAGAAAGAAACAAAAGCATAACAAAAACAAGATGATTATTACCTAAAAAGCAATGCATTCGCCTGCACAGAAGTCCTTGCCATACAATCTCAGCCAAGCAGGTTTGGAAGAAGTAATTTTCCGGGAAAATGAGCCAAACAGGTTGTGAGAAGTGATTTTCCGGGAAAATCCCAATTTATAGGGCTTTTGGAAGAGTGATTGTAGGACATATAAGTACTTAGTCATCGTAGTCCTCGTCCGTCCCTCTCGAATAACAATCTTTAGCCCAAATCCAATGAAGAGAATTTGAAAAGGAAGGCTGCCCATTAGAGGGATTTCAACATTTTCAAAAGGGGATCGAATGGGTTCTTCTAATGTGTGGCTTTAAAACTATGATTTAATGTCATTTTCTTTGGATGCCTTTCACAAAATGTAAGGATTTGGGTCTTGTGATTCTTGCTGTTTTTGTCACCAAAAGTAGCAAAATTGTTTTCGTGTCTCCGTTGTTCATCTTCCGTACGTATTTTAACATGGTATCAGAGTAAGAAATAAATCGAGCAGACTTAGCTATGGTCTTCGGATAGGCACATCTAATTGATTCGTTTCTTCTTTCATCCAAGCGTTTCGTTTGCCCCTTGTTGTCTTGCATTTTGTGATCTTCAGCTTCGATCTTTTCCGACCTATGGCTGTACAACCCCTAGCATAGCAAGCACTCCAAGAAGCTCAATAGAGAGAGGACTTCTGTTAGAGCTCAAACCCACCACTAGCGGATATTGTGTTCTTTAGGTTTTCCCTTTCGGATTTTCTCTCAACGTTTTTAAAACGAGTCTGCTAAAAATAGGTTTCTACACCATTACAAAGGGTGTATCGTTCTCGTTCTCTTCCCCAACCGGTGTGGGATCTTACAGCCTCAAACAATTGAATGACTTTCATCGTTATTCTATGTAGTGGAATAACAACAATTTTAATGGTCACACGGTATCCGAGTGTCCCACTCTCCTAAATCTTAGTAAGAGAAGATAAAAAAAGTTAAAAATTAAGAATTTATTCTTCGAGGAATCATTCATTAATTAAGATAATCAAATGCCACCTAGAAAGGTAATAAAACCCTCTAAGGTCGTCATTTATAAAAGCTTTGATTTTGAAAATGAGTGCATATCTGTTAGTGGTGGGCTTGGACCGATACAAATGGGTATGGAAGCTAGAAAGACAATAAAACACTCTAAGGTCATCACGTCATTATAAAAACTTTGATTTTGAAAATGAATGCATATTTGTTAGTGGTAGACTTGGACCAATACAAATGGGTATTGAAGCTAGACATCATGTGATCGCGTAGAACTCAATTAATTTCAAGTCTATCGCATTAACGATTGATTAGAAAAAACTATGATGAATTGTCTTATCATGGATTATCTAACAAGCTGAGCTATTCGCTAGAAGGAGAACCTCTAACTTGTGACAAGCTCTAACCGCTCTAACCAACCGAGCTATTCTAAACTCCGACCTTGTGGTTAGGAGCATGAAAACAAGAATGATAAACGCTAGAAGGAAGGTTTGAACCTTTGACTTTGTGGTTAACAGCCACACACTCTAGCCAGCTGAGCTATTCCAACACATCTATTAAAAAAATTTCTTAGTAAAAGTAGAAAAATAATAATAAAAAAAAAACAACAATGATAAATGATAAACACGGGAAGGAGGGTTTGAAAAATTTCTTAGTAAAATTAGAAAAATAATAATTAAAAAAAAAAAAACAACAATGATAGAAAAAAAAACAATGATAAACGCTAGAAGGAGGGTTTGAACTTCCGACCTTGTGGTTAACAGCCACATGCTCTAACCAGCTGAGCTATTCCAGCATATTTGTTAAAAAATATTTCTTAGTAAAATTAAAAAAATAATAATTAAAAATAACAACAATAATAAAAGCTTTTTAAAAAAATTTCTTAGTAAAATTAGAAAAAAAAAATAAACGCTAGAAGGAGGGTTTGAACCTCCAACCTTGTGGTTAACAGACACACACTCTAACCAGCTGAGTTATTCTAGCACATTTGTTAAAAAATATTTCTTAGTAAAATTAAAAAAATAATAATTAAAAATAACAACAATAATAAAAGCTAGAAGGAGGGTTTGAACCGGTTAACCGCCACGCTTTAACTAGCTAAGCTATTCTAACACATTTTTTAAAAAATTTCTTAGTAAAATTAGAAAAAAAAACAACAATGATAAACGCTCTAACCAGCTGAGCTATTCCAGCACATTTGTTAAAAAATATTTCTTAGTAAAATTAAAAAAATAATAAAAGCTAGAAGAAAGGTTTGAACCTGTTGTTAACCGCCCACGCTTTAACTAGCTAAGCTATTCTAACACATTTTTTTAAAAATTTCTTAGTAAAATTAGAAAAAAAAAAACAACAATGATAAACGCTAAAAGGAGGGTTTGAACCTCCAACCTTGTGGTTAACAGCCATACGCTCTAACCAACTAAGCTATTCTAGCACATTTGTTAAAAAATATTTCTTAGTAAAATTAAAAAAATAATAATTAAAAATACAATAATAAAAGCTAGAAGAAGGGTTTGAACATGTGGTTAACCGCCCCACGCTTTAACTAGCTAAGCTATTCTAACACATTTTTTAAAAAATTTCTTAGTAAAATTAAAAAAATAATAATTAAAAATACAATAATAAAAGCTAGAAGAAGGGTTTGAACATGTGGTTAACCGCCCCACGCTTTAACTAGCTAAGCTATTCTAACACATTTTTTAAAAAATTTCTTAGTAAAATTAGAAAAAAAACAACAATGATAAACGCTAGAAGGAGGGTTTGAACCTCCGACCTTGTGGTTAACAGCCACACGCTCTAACCAGCTGAGCTATTCCAGCACATTTGTTAAAAAATATTTCTTAGTAAAATTAAAAAAATAATAATTAAAAATACAATAATAAAAGCTAGAAGAAGGGTTTGAACATGTGGTTAACCGCCCCACGCTTTAACTAGCTAAGCTATTCTAACACATTTTTTAAAAAATTTCTTAGTAAAATTAGAAAAAAAACAACAATGATAAACGCTAGAAGGAGGGTTTGAACCTCCAACCTTGTGGTTAACAGCCACACGCTCTAACCAGCTGAGCTATTCCAGCACATTTGTTAAAAAATATTTCTTAGTAAAATTAAAAAAATAATAATTAAAAATACAATAATAAAAGCTAGAAGAAGGGTTTGAACATGTGGTTAACCGCCCCACGCTTTAACTAGCTAAGCTATTCTAACACATTTTTTAAAAAATTTCTTAGTAAAATTAGAAAAAAAACAACAATGATAAACGCTAGAAGGAGGGTTTGAACCTCCGACCTTGTGGTTAACAGCCACACGCTCTAACCAGCTGAGCTATTCCAGCACATTTGTTAAAAAATATTTCTTAGTAAAATTAAAAAAATAATAATTAAAAATACAATAATAAAAGCTAGAAGAAGGGTTTGAACAACGATAAACGCTAGAAGGAGGGTTTGAACCTCCGACCTTGTGGTTAACAGCCACACGCTCTAACCAGCTGAGCTATTCCAGCACATTTGTTAAAAAATATTTCTTAGTAAAATTAAAAAAATAATAATTACCAGCTGAGCTATTCCAGCACATTTGTTAAAAAATATTTCTTAGTAAAATTAAAAAAATAATAATTAAAAATAGAGCTATTCCAGCACATTTGTTAAAAAATATTTCTTAGTAAAATTAAAAAAATAATAATTAAAAATAACAACAATAATAAAAGCTAGAAGGAGGGTTTGAACCTGTGGTTAACCGCCACACGCTTTAACTAGCTAAGCTATTCTAACACATTTTTTAAAAAATTTCTTAGTAAAATTAGAAAAAAAAACAACAATGATAAACGCTAGAAGGAGGGTTTGAACCTCCGACCTTGTGGTTAACAGCCACACGCTCTAACCAGCTAAGCTATTCCAGCACATTTGTTAAAAAATATTTCTTAGTAAAATTAAAAAAAATAATAATTAAAAATAACAACAATAATAAAAGCTAGAAGGAGGGTTTGAACCTGTGGTTAACCGCCACACTTTAACTAGCTAAGCTATTCTAACACATTTTTTAAAAAATTTCTTAGTAAAATTAGAAAAAAAATAACAATGATAAACGCTAGAAGGAGGGTTTGAACCTCCAACCTTGTGGTTAACAGCCACACGCTCTAACCAACTGAGCTATTCCAGCACATTTGTTAAAAAATATTTCTTAGTAAAATTAAAAAAATAATAATTAAAAATACAATAATAAAAGCTAGAATGAGGGTTTGAACCTGTGGTTAACCGCCACACGCAAATTTTTTAGTAAAATTAGAAAAAAAACAACAATGATAAACGCTAGAAAGAGGGTTTGAACCTCTGACCTTGTGGTTAACAGCCACACGCTCTAACCAGCTGAGCTATTCCAGCACATTTATTAAAAAATATTTCTTAGTAAAATTAGAAAAATAATAATTAAAAAAGCTAAAAGGAGGGTTGAACCTCTAACCTTGTGGTTAACAACCACACACTCTAATCAAATGAGCTATTCCATCACATCTGTTTAAAAATTTTTTTTTAGTAAAATTAGAAAAATAATAATAATAAAAGTTTTTTTAAATAAAAAAAAACAATAATAAACGCTATAACAAACACACGCTCTAACAAATTGAGCTATTCCAGCATAAAACTATTTAATTTATGAGGTGTTTATAGATTTTTTTTTTTTTTCTAAGGTATATTTCAAGATTAAAAAAAATCTTTTTTTTACCCATGAAGATTCAAAAGATTTAAAAAAAAATTAAAATAAAAAACTAATAATAATTTTTTCCTCAAAAAAGGAAAAATGAGAACATAAGTAGTGATGGTAGGGTACAATGGAAGGCATTCAGCACGAAAGGATGACTGTCAAAACCCTCTTCTTCCCTGCGTTTTCTGTCCACCGGTTCCCCAAAGCCACAGCCCGGAAGGAAGAAACCTCTTATGAAAACGGTGGTGGACCCCCACCGGCGCCGGCCCCACCGCCACATTTCACGCGTCCAACCTGTCCCCTCATCAACCCACCAACCCAATTCACTAACTATGCCTTTTCTCTTCTCTTCTCTTCACCTCTGTCAAAAAGTTTCTCTCTCTGATTTCTATATTTTCCCCTCTTTTCTCTTCTCTGACTTGACCCATCCTTCTCTCTCAGTCAAACAATCCCACTGTTTTGTACTCATCTTTTCTTTTTCTTCGCTTTTACCTCCATTTCTCTTCTGGGGTTTGCTTCAATTTCTCTGTTTTCTTCTCCAATGGCTTCTCTCCCTCTCCCCCTTCTCTTTCTCCTTCTGGGTATCTCTTTCTCGCCTGTAATTTCTACTAATTCTGAAGGTAACTGTGAATTCAATTGAATGCCCATGAACTGTTTGATGTTTTGCCTCTGATAATTTTATTTTCTTTTTGATTTCTAAAAGTTGGTTTTTGAGTTTCTTGTTCATGTTTTTGGGTTGTTCGCCTGTAATTTCTACTAATTCTCTGAATGCAATTGAATGCCCATGAACTGTTTGATGATTTGCCTCTGATAACTTTTCTTAAAATTTTGTTTTCTTTTTGATTTCTGAAGGTTGGTTTTTAGTTTCTTGTTCATGTTTTTGGGTTGTTCTTCTGGTTTTAGGAAATGCTTTGCATGCTCTGAGGAGAAGGCTGTCTGATCCCACCAATGTGCTGCAGAGTTGGGACCCTACTCTGGTTAATCCTTGCACTTGGTTTCATGTTACCTGTGATTCTGATAGCCATGTGATCCGCTTGTGAGATTCTACCCTTGTGTTTCTTTCTCACTGTTTTTATTTGGGTTCTTTATTCTTGTTCTTTTCTTTCTGTGTTTTCAGGGATTTGGGAAATTCAAATATTTCTGGGACTTTGGGGCCTGAACTTGGCGAGCTCCGGCATCTACAGTATCTGTACTGCTCACCCTCTTCATCATTTTGAGAATTATTTAGATCTTTTTTTTATGTATTTGTGTTCTGCAGTGTGGATTATGAACAGTTTTGTGAACATTTTTTAATTTCTTGAACACGATGGATTGCATAGTTAGAGCTGTAGGTTATGGGGTTGTTTTTCTGAGAATTTTTCATAGAAAAAAGTATGTTTTTTTGACAGTTGTTGTACTTATAGGTTCACTTTAATTAATGTCTAAAAAGATATGAAATCCTATATGGCTGAAAGATCAGATAACCCTCTTTTCATTTTCTAAAGAATTATTTCAAGGAGTTTTGCAGGCTTGTTTTGTAAATTTAACCACAAAGAATTTGTTCTTCCATTTGTTTCATGGTCCACGAATGAATTAGGTTAACTAGCTTGAGATTTTAGCTTCTTTATGGCAAGGTGATGGCTTTGCTATATTCATCAGGCATTACTGACCTTTCTCGTGTTTTTCGATGCCCTGTAGGGAGCTCTACAGGAATGGGATAATGGGCGAAATCCCTACAGAGCTCGGTAATTTAAAAAACCTTGTAAGCATGGATTTGTATGAGAACAAATTCGAAGGAAAAATCCCGAAATCTTTTGCCAAACTCGAGTCGCTCAGATTTCTGTAAGCAACTTTCTATTGTCACTGAACAGTTTTGCTCCAATTGTGTCTCATTTGGTTCGATTTGTGTAAACAGACAGATGAACAACAACAAGTTGACAGGATCGATCCCGAGGGAACTCGCATCACTCTCTAAACTCAAAATTTTGTATGTTTGGTTTAGAAACAACTGCTTTGTTCTCTAGTCTTGCCCTCTCGCTCGCCCGTTATTCATTTTAGTAACGCTATCTTCAACTTTTTCTGCAGTGATGTCTCAAACAATGAGCTCTGTGGAACAATTCCAGTTGATGGCCCATTTTCAACTTTCTCAATGGAAAGGTAAACAATTTCTTTAGATCTTTGTTCTCTCTGCTGGACACATTTCATGAACCCATATGTTAGAATGGTGAGTTCTTATCTGGCATATTGTCTGAACCTAAATACTCGGATCGCCGGTTGGGCGTTCATAGAATTTCAATATGACTGAACAACCGTGGGTCGAAACTAAAGCAGTGACTCAAACTCGGTTACGCATTCTTGCTAAAACTATATGACACGGTTACGCAAGTACATTTATACTAAAATGTACAGTATCCAAAAAGAAAGTTTAAAGCTAATAAGTTCATGTTCATATACTTGATAAACAAGTATTGATGTATATTACTCCAAAAATTTATTATTTTTGTTTTAGAGTACTATTCATGGCAACTTATTTTGCCCAACGATTATTGGATGCATTCGTTTGTTTAACTAGTATCCAACTCATGTCTATTGTGCCAACAAGTATTTGACAAATGTTCTACTAGTGATGGGCTGTTGGAGTATCTGAAATGTAACCATCTAAGCTAACCTACGGTTAGCCGTTATTGTCCCTTTTGGGCTTTCCCTTCCGGGATTTCCCTCACGGTTTTTAAAACGTGTCTGCTAGAGAGAGGTTTCCACACCTTTATAAAAAATGTTTAGTTCCCCTCCCCAATCGATGTGGGATCTCACAATCGCTTCGGGGCTCAGCATTTTTGTTGGCACTCGTTCCTCTCTCCTATTGATGTGGGATCTCACATTCTACCCCATTTGGGGCCCAGCATTCTCGTTAACACATGGCTCGGTGTTCATCCTCTTTTGGGGCTCAACGTCCTCACTCTGGTGTCGGGCTCTGATACGATTTGTAACTCTTGTTAAAGTGTCCATATTTCATACGTCATTAGTCGTTCTTCGCGATCATTTTGTGAAACGATTGGTTTTCGTTCTTGAATATTTCTGGCCACTCTTATCTTTTTCTTGCTTGTCACCATGACCAATCCAACCTGGAATCCCAAAGTACATATTCAATTGAATTATTAACTGTATATGCTCTTTTCTTTGCTGCAGTTATGAAAACAACAGGCTAAGTGGCCCCGAGTTGCAAGGACTTGTTCCATATGACTTTGGATGCTAAACCTCTCTAGCTCGTCGTTAGTCTCGAAACAACGTGGCTCGGACGGTAATAGGTTCGAGTAAAAATTATTATCCTTGTGACAGTTAATAGGAACCAAAATAAAGAATGTATTAGCTTCAACTCTCGGCAAGAACGAGAATGAGAATTAGTTCTATAGTCGCCCAACTTTGGTATTTCTTTTTCCATGTAGCTCAAATTCATCTCAAACTAAACAAGAAATTTAACAACAATTTCAAGGTATTCATGGGATTAATGAACAAAATAAACTCTTCTTTCCGCATCCTACTCGTCACCTCCGTGCCACAGGTTCGCCTGAAAAATCATTTAAAAAAAAAAACATGGTGAGTATAAAAATACTCAGTAAGGAACTCCCCTATTGGGGTCAACATATGAATTGTCACAAGTCGATCAACCAAAACACGCATCAGGTGATTAATGGCACTACAATATCAATGCCACTTTTACTTTGGTAGTTATTCCTAGTTGGTCACCCGAAACCGTGTAACCATTACCACAAGGACCTCACCTCCTATTTCTTCTCATTGACTCTTAATTGCTGGTTACCCGAAACACAGCGTGTAACCTTTATTGTATAGACGTTTTCTAGAATCACCCCAAAGGTGACTATTGGTGGCTAGTTACCCAAAACACACAACATGTAACTATTACCACAAACCCCTTAACCATGGCTACCTACAAGCACAATATACCGGCAATCGACACCTATCCGGACTACACCGCCTAACTATATTACACAACAATCTGATTACACCACATTCAGATTACACAACCACCATATTATACGACAATCAGATTACACGATAATCAAATTACATACAATTACATACAGCGATCAGATTACGCTCGGTAATCTATACCTTCGAGTCGTGTAGCCTCGAAAATATATTTAGGAGAATTATGCAATATGTGTTAAGAATACATAATTATTGTGTGGTCGAAGTTTAGATAATTCTTCGTATTTTCAATCTCTTCCAATCCTACTTTATCCATCATCTTTTTTAACGGTATTGAGTTTTATTCTCCATGCTCGCCAAGTTTCCCGTTTAATGCAGAATTGAGTCCTATAAAGATTTCCTATAAAGAATCGAGTCTTTTTCTAAAATCTTGGTTCAAACATTTTTAATGCATAATATTCATTTTACAATATAATTTTTATTGCAAAATGTAAAACATCTTAAAAAATTTAATGATATTTTATAAGCAAAAATATAATATATATTCTACCAACATAATTTTTAAAATTTAAAATTTTAATAATAATATTTATAAAAAATCCCAAATTTAATTTTATTTTTGATGTAATTTATATTAAGAATATAAAACATAATATATTCAATAATATTTCATAATTAAAAATATAATACTTCAATAGATGAATATAATTTTAAAAAATATTAAAATCAAATCAATATTAAAATTACCACATGAAAAATATTTTTTGAATTAAAATGTAAATAAATAAAGATGTAATTAAAATATTCAATGAGATAAAGCCTTATGAAATTCAATTAAGTAAATATCAACTTTCAAATTTATTTTTCTAAGTAAAAAAAATATGTGGAGTGAAAATTTAAATATTTAAACTTATTTTATGTAAATTTTAAATAAGTAATTGGTTAAAATATTATATTTTGAAATAATGGATCAAATATTCAAATTTGTTATTGTTAAAAAAATCGAATATTAAAAATTTACTTAAGAAAAACAAATATATTATAAATAAAAGCAAGAAAACAATGCATATTTTCCGTACACGTCAGCTAGGGTTTCTTCTCCATGTCTCCCCTATAAATACTCACTTCTTCTTCTTCCTCTGGTTCTTCAGAAAGCATTTGCCGCTTGCGAGGATTTTCGAAGGCTTAACGAGCTCTTAAGATTTCAATCTCTTAGGCAATCCAAGCATGGGGCACTCTAACGTCTGGAACTCGCACCCTAAGAGCTATGGTCCCGGCTCCCGCACCTGGTAACTTGTTTTTTCCCCCCTCTGTTTCGCATTTGAGATGATTCCGATGTGATCTAATCAAATTTTCTATCCTGTGATTGGAGATCTCATATTTTTCTTGAACATCATGGTTATTTATTTAGATTAGAGAGTGTAAAGTCGGGAGTCTTGTTAATTTTACGTGGTATTTTGACTAGGAGGCAAAATTATGTTGTTGGTTTTGATTTTTGTTCTCGACATAATTCATCAAGTAATGATTTTATGTTTCTTTTATAAATGGAGGCAAGCGTAACGGTTGATTGTGTTGATTTTCTTCTATCCATCTGTTGAAGTTAACTTTATCAATATTTTTGCTCCCGATAAGTACACATTCTGCGAAGGATTCATTCTTCTATTGATTTGGGTTTCCGTATCTCTGTATATTCGTGCTGAAAATATTGTGTTAAATTGGCTATGATGAGCAATTTAAGTGAAGTAATAGCAAAATAGTTCCCGTATGAATCTCCATTGATTTGTATAGTTTGTCTAAATTGATTAGGTATGAAATCCTCGTTTTCTTTGGATATTAGCACATTGGTGAATTTCCCTGTGAATCCCTGATTAAGCCAATGTTCTTATTATCTTTCGTCTAAATTGTTATGGGATTAGGATCATAGTTTTAATGCCGATGAAACATTGGGAGTTCTTAGTAATTAGTCACTAGTAACATTTGTGGCTGTTGGGTGAACTTGGGTGAATGAAAGAATTCGTGAGATGCTGTATATACTTCCATTGTTGAGTATAATGATTTTTGGATATTTATATATATAGATGCTTTTGGTTGTTAACATTTATCCAGTAATATGATATGAAGGTCTTTTTCTGTTTGAATTAAATTTTTTGTATATGTCTGATGTTTATTGTAGCCGGGTTTGCGGAAACCCTCATGGGTTGATCAGAAAGTACGGGCTTATGTGCTGCAGACAATGCTTCCGCAGCAACGCCAAGGAAATTGGGTTCATCAAGGTAAGGTTTTCTGAGTTCATGACTATTTGATCATATTGGTTATATTTTGAACTATACATCCAAAAGTTCTTCAATGTCTTGATCTGTTGAACCTCAACTGTTCTTGCAGTACCGCTAAATGGCCTAGTTTTCTCAGTTCCATTAAATGTCGATGGAGGGAATATGGTTGCAGCTTTTTCATTATATATATATATCAGAAGGAACCTTGAATTTCGATTCTGTCTCTAGTTCATTTTTTTTTTCTGGAATCTTCAGTTGATTGTTGAACTTAGACTACAACAATGATTGTTAATTTTGAAGATTTAAGTTAAGTGTTTTTCATTCAGCACCGCATTCTTCTCTGCCCCTTTTTCCTTAATTCTTTCTGAACGATAATATTGCCTTTTTGTTGGTATGTGGATTGAAGTGCTGATTAAGTTAATGTCCAAGGGATAGCTTGAGTTGTCATTAGTTTAGGTGCACACAAATTCATTTGGACACTTGACGAGTATAAAATAATTTATAGCTCAAGCCATGCTTTGCACTACTAGTTTTGCTGGTAAATATCATTGAATTAGGCAAGAGTTCAAGCTACTTACACACACTTTATGCACGACTGCTAATATAAAGAATTAATTTTGTTAAATAAAGTAAATTCATGATAGTATTTTAAGATGAGTTTACCTTTTATGAAGAAGGTTTAAATGTTTAATTCAACATATGAATATAGATGATGACGGCGGTAGTGACTCTAGTAAGTAGTAGAAATTTAGAGTCGTTACACTAACAACAATTACACTAACAAGTTCACTTATGTAACGACCTAGTTCCACCGCTAGCAGATATTGTCCTCTTTCGGCTTTCCTTTTTTTGGGGAACAATGAGAAGGCTGGCACTTGTAACGATCTAGACCCACCGCTAGCAGATATTGTCCTCTTTAAGTTTTTCTTTCGGACTTCCCCTCAAGGCTTTAAAACGCATCTGCTAGGGGAAGGTTTCCACACCCTTATAAATGGTGGTTTGTTCTCCTCCCCAACCAATGTGGGACATCACAATCCATCCCTGTTCGGGGCTGAGCATCCTCGCTGACACTCTTTCCTTCCTTCAATCGATGTGAGACCGCCCCCAAATCCACCCCCCTTTGGGGCCCGACGTCCTTACTGGCACACCGCCTCGTGTCTACCCCCCTTCGGGGAACAGCGAAAAGGCTGACACATCGTCCAAAACCTGACTCGGATACTATTTGTAACGACCTAAACCCACTGCTAGCAGATATTGTCCTCTTTGGGCTTTTCCTTTCGGGTTTACCCTCAAGGTTTTATAACGAGTTTGCTACAGGAAGGTTTCTACACCCTTATAAACAATGGTTTGTTCTCCTCCCCAACTAACAAATCCGGATACAAAATAATGGTCATATCAATAACTTTGGTCTTTTTTTTCTTTTTTTTTTTCTCTGACCCCTTTTGATTTGATTGATTGAAAATTTGTGATGAAAATAATTTTCTAATTTTATTTAATGTGGGGAGGGGGGTGTTACCAAAAAAAACAAGACAAATCATGTACTTGAAGAGGTTGGAGGGTAAGTTATTGGACAAAAATTGTTAAGTGAAATTCTATTTTACTCGTTTCAAATATGTGATCGTTAACTCCGAATTATTTATAGAATGGCCTGATGCATAGTAGAATAAAAATTAGGGATGCACGTTGTGAAAAAAGATGATAATAGTGATCAAATTGAATTAATTTATTTGTGTAATAGTTTAAGTCCATCACTAGTGTAACGACCATAAATTTTCATATATCCAGAGTTATCACTAACGTCTTATGTTTATCTTAAATGCGGAATATAGCTCTAAAAATGGTCATCATAAATAGCGGAAAATTTAAAACTTCAGAATACATGACTATTAGAAAACACATCGAACTTACGTGTTTCAAAACGTTAGGCTGGAATTCAAAACAAGATAAAAGCAATTACAAATTAAATAATTTAAATAAATGAAATGAAAACACCTATTCTAATCTAAGATTAGGAATTTTAAATATGCAATTACCTTATGCACGCCCCACAATTTCTTATTACGATGTCGTTGTTAACCATACATGGGCGCTTTGCCTTTACGTGAAAAACAATATGGCACATGGTCTGAGAAATACTCAGTAAGTGACCCCACTATAGGGGTCATGCTAATGCAAACACATGCAATCATGATTTAGGGATTTATCTCTAAAGATTATAAGGATGGTCTCCAGTCTCGGAAAAATTGGATATGTAGTACTTCCCTACACACGACTCACACGTGCGAATGTGAATCCCTAGGGCGCTCGCACACCCCCTGAACCATCTGGTCAAGCTAATTTGTAGCTCCATCTGAAGGTCAGCGGAACCTTATAGTGTCATGCGCCTCATGAACACCCTCATCTGTTCGCATTCGCACTCGTGCACATTCACACTCATCATCATACGGTGCGCGTTCGCACTCATCATCTCTAAGGGAAGTAGCCCTATACTTGTGAGTACACAATATACATGAGGTCCCTCTAAATCCAACTATACTTCTCTTCTGACACAACCCTCTAGTCTCATCTCTTTGTTACACTATATAACACATGCTCGTTGATATGTACATTAATATCATTTTCATACTTTTAGGGTTGTGTCCTATGTCAATCTAACGACATGATGCATGACACTCATCATCATAAAACTTGCTCAATATGAAAAACATTATCATTTTAATAATATCGTCATGCATACATCATACCCATCATAAAGCCATCAAGTGCATCAAATATAACATGTACGTCGTGCATCGAAACATAAATAACGTACATATAACATACATCACAGCACAACGTCATACTCATACATCATCATAATTCATACAATCTTTAGTCTATCCTATAGTAAGGTCAGCTACTTGGTTAGCCTTGGCCGAAATACTCCCTAATTAGCTAAACATAAGCTCCCGTTCCTTGAGAGTTGCTTCCTACGTTGCTAAGGTGTGTTTCCTATCACACCGTTCGCCACTTTCCATTAGTATTTCACAATTAAATTACCAATCACTCAACAAATGTAAAATATGACTCGAAAACGGCCTGGATTACCTTAATCAGGGCCAAAAAAGGATCCGAGAGGGTCGAAATAGTGAAAACGGGGCCAAAAACAGGTGAGCTGAGCCGAAACAGCTGCTGGGAGGCGCTGGAGCGTCGCCGGAGGGAGGCTGAGCCGTTTAAATCTAGCCGAGCGGAAGGAGTGCTTGCACTGCTGGACGCCACGTGGCTGCAGCAGGACGTGCCATCGGCTTGAGGCTGGTTTGGGTCTCGAGCTCGGGTTGGCTCTCGGGTCACTAACTACCGGCGAGGCTGTTGGGCTTCTGGGCCGAGAGTACTGTGCTGGACCTGTCCTTTGGTCCTCGGGAATATTGGGCTGCAGACCGGTTTTGTTGAACCACAGGTCTGGTCTCGGGTTGGTTCAACTGAACCATGGGCTACTGACCTGGATTGAGGTTTGGGCCACTGGGTTGGGCCGAAGGTTGAGGCTGAGGGGAAAGGAGTCGGGCTGGGGTCTTGGGTTTCGGATCTGGATTGACCCGGATCCAATGGATCTCGTCTTCCTAACCTGACTTCTACGCAATTTTCCGGCGCATTTTCTCTCTCCTTCCCGCGGTGTTTCGATGCCGATTTCGGTTCTCTTTCTTCCTTTTCCTTTTTATTTGTCGCCCCACAGATGTAAGGACGTTTAGGAAAACCCAATTTTCAACCTCGGTTACCAACAACGACGCGTACAAAAAGACACAAATCGTACCTTGAGTTAGTTAGGGATCCTTTTCGTGATTGTAACGGAGCGTTTGACGTCGATTTTCGGGTGGTTTGGAACTCGTCGAGAAAAGTTGGAGTCATTCTGAGGTGTTCTGGGAGTCATGGGTTGAAGGTTGAGCGGGGTATGATTGTCATTTCACGTGGGATCCGCGAAACTCTACTCTCGTCGGAAAAACTTGCGGGTTTTTTTTTTCTTTTTTGGGTCATTACAGCTAGCATACGTCGTGAACCTCAGAATGTGGGATCTCACAATGGTTGTCATTACAGCTAGCATACATCGTGAATCTCAGATATAAGTAATGTTTTGTTCTCATTTTCAATCAATGTGGGATCTCACAATCCACCCACTTGGGAGCTCAACGTTTTTGTTGGCAGAGCTCTGATACCATTTGTAACAGCTTAAGTCCACCATTAATAGATTGTGTCTGTTTTATCTCGTTACGTATCGTGGTCAGTCTCACAATTTTAAAACATGTTTGTTAGGGAGAAATTTTCACTCTTATAAACAAAGTTTCGTTCTCCTCTCTAATAGATGTGACATCTCACCATGTGAGGGTTAAGTTTGATAAAATTTAAGATTAAAAATTGTTGGTCATTTGATTTGGTGGGTTAAAAAAAAAAAAAAATTACCCTCCTAGAGAAAATTACTATTTTTTAAAAATTTACCTTTTCATGTTTTATTATGGGTAATGACTAATCCCAAATCACATTAAATTGCAGTCATTAAAAAAAAAAAAAAAATTACCCTCCTAGAGAAAATTACTATTTTTTAAAAATTTACCTTTTCATGTTTTATTATGGGTAATGACTAATCCCAAATCACATTAAATTGCAGTCATTAAAAAAAAAAAAAAAATTACCCTCCTAGAGAAAATTACTATTTTTTAAAAATTTACCTTTTCATGTTTTATTATGGGTAATGACTAATCCCAAATCACATTAAATTGCAGTCATTAAAAAAAAAAAAAAAATTACCCTCCTAGAGAAAATTACTATTTTTTAAAAATTTACCTTTTCATGTTTTATTATGGGTAATGACTAATCCCAAATCACATTAAATTGCAGTCATTAAAAAAAAAAAAAAAAATTGAAATAAAAAAAAATAATTTACTAACCCAAAGTCTTGGAAGTATTAAGCACATATCTTAATATTTTTTTTTTATAATGGTGATATATTTAGGGAATAATTTAATCATAATATAACAAAATTTCCAATATTATAAAAAAGATTAACTTAAAAAACTTAATTAAAAAATATGGCATGAAATTATATATATATATATACATATATGATATATATATATATAGTTTCATGAACTTGCAAGGCACCCAATTTTTGGCAATATTGAGCAGCCACATTAGAGTTACATTGACTTCTCCCAAGCCTTTTTCTTTAGGACAACTCCCCCAAATATCTCAACCTTTAGTCTTAAGAAAGCGTGGAAAATATGTGCCTAAGATAACTCGAACAAGGACGTTCCCAAAGAGAGAGGGTATCCCTACGTACCAAACCCGACAAACATCTATATCAACATTTAAACTCGAGGTTTCTTTAAACCCGTTTAATAACACCTTTGCTTTTAAAAATCAGGTTATTCAAAATAAAGACTGGAGTTTTTTTTTATCAAGATTGATAACGGGTTTTCTTCTAGAAATCCAGTTATTCAAAATAAAAACTTAGTTTAAGAGTTTGATTTTTAGTGAGGTTCTGATATTGAAAACCGCTCCCGAGGAAGAGAAAAATGGAAGGAAGGTAGGAAAGGTACACGATATAAGAGAAAGACAAAGTTTAATTCAACATTAGGGTTATAATCACTTCCAAAGCAAACAAACCTAATGCCTCTAAGCTTCTTAACAAACAAACCCATCACTCTTATTTTATTGAGTATGTCTAAAGTCACATGGGGGAATGAAAAATTTTCAAATCTCTCTCTCTCTAACCTTATTTTCTCTCTCCTTTTTTGGAATTATGTGACGAATTATTTGAATAATTTACCTATTATAAATCGAGAATTTATTTATAAATTAGGATAAAAGTTCGATGTAAGAAAAAAAATTATTATTTTTTTTTTTGGATTTTATTGTGTTTGGTAGAATAATTTTTTATCCGATGAAAAAGTAAAAAAATATTGAAATAAAATATTTATTTTTTAATAGAGTACAAAAATTTTAACTGCGTATACAAATTTGTACGTGTATATCATATTGAAAATGAAATTTTTTTAACGGTATTCTACGTCTACCTATCTTTCAAAACAAAACATATCAAAAAAAAATATATATATATATTGTCGTGTCAAATTTCTATGTTAAGATAACAAAATCCAATAATTGCATTATATATAATTATTTATTAGGACGAAAACTGCATTTTTATCGAAGATACTAATATTCATTTATAGCAATATTTGAAGTCAAATTCGATCCAATACACTAACTACGAAGTATAAGGGCTCATGTCGTTACGTTCTTATCGAACAAATATCGAGATTTTATACGACCAACGAACATATTAAGCCACGATATTCACTCTCGACGGGAGAGGGAGTAGCTTGAAAAGAAAGGGAAAAAGAAAGGGAATGAAATGGATGTGGCATCTCTCTAGCTATAGCTAGCAAAAAGCCATTAAGAAAAAGAAAGGGTTTTAATTATAGCTTAACTTAGCTTGCAAAAACCACAATATATATATATATATATATTTTTAATTCTTTTTAATTAGTATTGTAATTATTTGTTACAACTATATGTATGTAATATTAATGTGATTAATTATTAATCTCTTTAATTTTTTACTCAAATACTTAATCATGAGCGGGAGGAAGATTTTGCAAAAGTAAAATTAGGGTTTGTTCGGGTTATATATTGGTTTTTGACTTTTTTCGACATAGGTTTAGGGTAATTGGTTCAATATGTAAAAAAATTAGGAGTGTCCGAATGATTCGGGAACTCGACTAATCTGAACTATCTAGGTTTGAGTTGGGTGAATTTTTGGAAAACTGAAAAAAAATTGGGTCGGTTTGTAAGTTGACAATTTTCTAATAAGGTCAACATAACCAACTCGAAAATAGAGTTACAGTCAAACTCTTATCCTATTTTTAATATGTGATATCTCACATTAGTCGGGGAGGAGAACAAAACACCCTTTGTAAGGGTGTGGAAGTCTCCCCGTAGCAAATGTCTTTTAAAGTCTTGAGAGGAAGCCTAAAAGAGAAAGCCGAAAAGAGGACAACATCTGCTAGTGGTGGGCGTGGGTTAGGTCCGTTTATAATTGATGTTAGTGATGCATGGTGACTTTTGAATATTTAATGTTTGAATTTTATGAGAATAATTAAAAAATATTGAGTTGGGTTGGGTTTCGGGTTCCTCAAGTCACCAACCCGAAATTTTGGGTTGGTCCAAAATTTTTTTGCAACTCAACCTGTGTATACCCAAATAAATACGAATCCTCTGCATATACTATTAGTTTTCAGCTAAATTGAATCATAAATTTGTGAGTAATAGATTAGGTTTAAATAAATTATATTTGTTTAGTTCGATAAATGACGTTTTTGGCTTTTAATTAATGATATAATATTATAGCATATGCTCGTGCCATTTGCTTCCTCGTAATAATGATTGTCGTTAAGTCTTAGTACTATATCTATACTAGGCAAAAAAGTACATTTGAGTTTAATTTGATCCATTTAAATAATTAATTTGAAAAGACTACAAACTTATTAAACACGATTCATTTCTTAACAAAAAACGGGTATGGAGGCTACAATGCATCAATTAAATTGGTCAAAAAGTTTGTCGAGTAGTTATTCTGAATGAGTCCAGACTCAACAACTAAGAGATTAATGTATGAGCTCGAATGTGCCCACCTTGTAAGTGCATGACAATGACAAATGCCCTATAAAAATTAGGTGTCAAAGTATAAAGATTAAACCCGACTTAAATTGGGAAAAAAAAAACACCCAACACATATGGTTTAAGTTGAATAGTTCGAGCGGTTCGAGTTATCAGATCATATGAACACTCTAACAATTACACTTAACAGCATCGAATGGAATAGGTCATCGACTTATTAATATTTTTTTAAAATAAAATGTTTTAAAAGGATTTAATTTGTAATTTAATTTTTGGAGGTAAAATTTATTATATAATTAAAAAATTGCATTTTTTTTTGGGTAAAATAAATATAATAATATTAAAATAATTGGGCTTTACAACCATAACTATCACATTCTTTTTTAAAGATATGAAGATACTAAACTTTACCATATAAAATAAATATTTGTAATATAAAAAGATAACATAAGTAAAAAGAAAACAAGGGATCACATGTAGCCACTCAAAAAGAAAAAGGAATATATTTTTTTAATATTTACTCATAACTTATAAATTATTGGATGCTTCAAAATTTAGTATTTTAATGTAAAAAGAAAAAAAAATTATTTTTATATTTTACCCGTCCATTAATTAAAATCGACAAAAATATCTCGAGGTTATATTGGTTATGCATTGAGAACGAGAATTGAATTCTCTAAACCCTATGTGAGATTTCGCATCTGTTGTAAAGGGAAACAAAACGTTTGTTACAAGAGTGCGAAAATCTCTCTCTAGTAGACGCATTTTAAAACTGTGAGGTTGACGACGATAAGGAATGCGACAAAACGAATAATATATGCTAAGTTTGGGTTAAGAGGAACGAAACATTCTTTATAAGGGTGTGGAAACATATCCCACATACGCATTTTAACAATAAGATTGACAACGATATGTAATGGGTGTGGAAACATCTTCTTAACAGACACGTTTTAACTGTGAGACTAACGACGATATGTAACGGGTGTGGAAATATCTCCATAATAGACGAGATTGACGGAGAATGAAACATTTTTTTAGAACTGTGAGACTGACGAGGAATGAAACATTTCTTACAAGGGTGTGGAAGCATCTCGCTAACAGATGCATTTTTACAAGGGTGTGGAAACATCTCCCTAACAGACGCGTTTTTACAAGGGTGTGGAAGCATCTCCGTAATAGATTCCTTTTTACAAGGGTGTGGAAGCATCTCCGTAATAGATTCTTTTTACAAGGGTGTGGAAGCATCTCCCTAACAGACATTTTTTAATAGTGAGACTGACAAGGAATGAAACACTCCAACATCTCCTTAACAGACGAGTTTTAACCGCAAGGCTGACGACGATACGTAACGAGCTAAATATATGCTAGGCTTGGGCTATTACACCCTAATTTAGGGTTGTTTATCGGTGGTAGATCGATCCCTATGCCTTTCGCTCGGTTGCATTCTATCATATCGTATCTAATTCGTTTGGGAGTATTTATATATGTATATATATTTAAAGAAGGGATTAATTAAATTATGTAACGTCTCTAGAAAGAGTCCCATAAACCCAAAAAGAAAAGGAGTGTAGAGTGTATAAATACAAGTAGTTTATGTTTCACTCTCTCTCTTTCTGTAATGAGGCAGCGGAGCTCTCAAATCTTGTCTGTCACCTACTCTTTCTCTCTAGCCCAGAGGAGACGGAAGTGAGCTTGACGGAGACACGCACAGAGCGAGCCGGGCTCCCTTCCATGTCCATTGATTTCCTCTCTTCTACGGAACATGTTCAATCCACCTTCAACAACCCTCTTCCTTCTTCTGTCTGGGATTTCCTGAATCTTTTTATTTGCAAAATGGTGAATTCTTCACTGAGATCCTCGTTTTTCTCTTTCCAACTGTGAGAAAAACGGACGAAATCGAGCTTCTGGTTGCTTTCTTGCATCAATGGTGGCTGCCATTTCTGGAGCAGCTTCGGCCCACTCTCCAACTCCCAAAATCTCTACCAATCAACGTCATGAACACCAGCAAGATCATCTTAGAAATCAAGCCAGGCCTCCATTGTTGCCTTCTGAGAAGGACAATGGAGTTCTTAATCGGAAACCCAGAGGTAGACAGGTTCCTTCAAGGTATATGTCTCCTTCGCCTTCCACTTCTACTTCTACTTCCTCGACTACTTCGTCTTCGGCTTCTTCTCGCCGATTTCCGTCTCCATTGCTATCTCGGTCCACTAATTTGACCCCTGCGTCTACTCCATTGCCTTCCTTGGGACCTAAGCGGTCCCAATCGGTGGACCGGAGGCGACCAACGGCGCCCCGGTCGATGACTCCGGTTATTGAATCGAGGCACGGTAATGCGACTGAGGCTGCGAAGCTTTTGGTTACTTCTACGAGGAGTTTATCGGTTTCTTTTCAAGGAGAGGCGTTTTCGCTTCCGATTAGTAAGACGAAGGCTACTTCGACGCCGAGTTTGAGTAATGCGAGGAAGGGTTCGACGCCGGAACGGCGTCGGGCGACTCCACTTAGGGATAAGAGCGATGGGTCTGGAGTTCAGGTGGAGAATTCGAAATTACTTGATCAACATCGCTGGCCGGCGAGGAACCGGCATGCTAATTTGGAGGGGAATCCGTTGTCGAGGAGTTTGGATTGCAGTGGTGAGCAGAAGAAAGTGAATGGAATTGGATCTGGGATGGTGGTTCGGGGGTTACAGCAAACAATGCTAGATGACAGTAGAAGAGCTTCTTTTGATGGCAGATTGAGCTTGGATTTAAGCAGTCCCGAGTTGTTGAAGACCGTTCGGCAAAGCCCAGATGCCGATTCTGTCAACGAGTCTTCTGTGCCCTCTGATCTCACTACATCTGATACGGACAGTGTTTCCTCCGGCAGTACTTCAGGCGTTCAAGATTGTGGTACGGTTGCCAAGGGAAGAAATGGGCCTCGAGGGATTGTTGTATCTGCGAGGTTTTGGCAAGAGACCAACAGCAGGCTGCGGCGCTTGCATGATCCTGGTTCTCCTTTATCGACTAGTCCTGGGGCGAGATTGGGAGCCCCATCAAAGTTTAATCAGTCAAAACGGTTCTCAAGTGATGGGCCAATTTTATCACCACGAACAATGGCTTCCCCTATTCGCGGTGGCGCCAGGCCTCCATCCCCAAGTAAGCTTTGGACTTCTTCCGTGTCATCACCATCAAGGGGGATTTCTAGTCCTTCCAGAACGAGAAATGGTGTCGGTGGATCCTTGGTTAGTAACTCTATTAGTACGCCCTCCATTCTCAGTTTCTCTGTTGATATCCGGAGGGGGAAGATGGGGGAAGATCGCATTGTTGATGCACATGTATTGAGGCTTCAGCATAACCGTTACTTGCAATGGCGGTTTGTGAACGCAAGGGCAGATGCTACGTTCATGCTGCAGAGACTAAACGCAGAGGTACTAATTTTGTGTTGAGTATCTTACCCTTTTGATGAATTCTGTGGTTTTGCCTAATTCCATGATATTCGTGAGGTTTTCAATGTCTACTACTTGCAGTTAACTTACATTTTGTTCTTGATGGACACTATCTATCTAAGGTTGTTACATCCAAGTTGGACTTGAATCGTATCTGGCGTTGTAGCCATATCGACTACCTTAGATCAATTCTCTCTTCTAGAATTCATCTTAAATTGCTTATTCAGTTGCTACTGAATCTTTCACGGGGAACTTCCTACGGGTCGGGATGGATGGACAGAGGGAGATCTCACGTGGTCTCTATTTGGTTGTGATGCCATTGTCTTTCGGTAGTTTAGGTATTGTTAACTTGGTCGACCTGAATAGAGGGATATGATTTGCAGATTTCTTTGGAGAGTTTTGTCTTGGGGATTTGAGTATTTTGGGTGAGATTCTTACTCTGATAAAGAATCTTAAAACATGTAGTTTTGTTCTTGGAAGTATATTTTTCAAGGCAGCAAATGCTTCACATTTTCCCTTGCCCTTGGGAAATTGAATCAATGGTTGTGTTTGGGATGTATGTTCCAATGGGGATTCTATTTCTTTGTTTCCTTTACTGCAATGAAACTACTCATGAATTATCTTCTATGCCACCTTCTACTTAACAGATAGGATCTACATAGGATCTAGTATAAGCTTTTTCTTGATAAGAAGCAATCAATTTCATTGATGAAAAAGGGAGACCTAGCATCTTCTTTTATGCCTGATCTTAGCACACATTCCTATGATAGAGACTCCAATGATATGATTCCTCTTCTTTCCTTTTTGAATGAGATTTTTGTTAGACCTCTCTTCTATGTAAAAGAGAATTAGATCCCACTAATCTAATGTTTGTCGTTTGTCTCTAAACACATATTTGGCTTGTTTGAAGTTTTTACTTGCTTTGTTTAAAAATTGTTTTATAAGTGGGTCCATTAATAGACATTTTTTTAAACGCATTTGGAAAGCTAAGGCTGGAATGATCAGTCATTTTTTAAAATGTTTGTACTATTATGATAAAGCATGAAAGAAATGTCATGAGAATTGAAAAAAAGTTGGTCCGGTAGGTGCTATTGATGTTCCACTTTTGGTGGTTTTATGTATGCCAAAGTAGGTTCTTTGATCTGTTCAGAAGTGTCTGTAATCAACTAGCTAAAGGTGGTGGAATTTTGTGATTCTCTCTATGGCTTCACCCACAAGGAAAGTTTCAAATAGTGGAAAATAAGTTGGAAGATAGTGTGCAAGAAAATGGTGAGCAATGTGCTCACTTCGTTGACTGGGATTGAATATAAGGGTGGCAGGAATCCACTCTTCCTGTAACTATTTTCACCTTCTAGTATGTTTTTGTGGGGAAGAGACAAATTATTAATTCCCTTGTTGTGGCTAACGGGATGGTGGATGACTGCAATCAAATGTATTTTGTAGGGTACCGAGTTTAAATGGTAACTCGGAGAAGGCCTACGAGTTGCAACAAAATTGATTGGTCTTTCTTAAACATTGTTCTCAAGCTAAATGGTTTGGTGGTAAATGAAGGAAGTGAATCTACGGGTGTATCTCTGAGTGTTAATTACTCAGTTATTCTTAATGGTAGATTGAGTTGATATTCATTGCTTTGAGGTGACCATATTCTTTTATTCCGTTGGTCATTGTTGCAGATTGTTTGAGTAGGATGCATTTAAAGGGGCTGAAAAGTATATGTTTTGAGAAGTTTTTTGATTGGCGGAGGTTCATTTCATGAAACCACCTCCAATTAATTGATAGCTCCTTGGTCTTTGCTTGACACACCATTCCAAAGTCTGTACACTTCATGTGCTCAAATTGTTTTTTGGTCTCGATGATCAATTTCACTGTCTAGTGAGAGGATACTAATTGCTTGGAGGAGTTTGCTGGTTGATTAGGCCACTAGATTTATAATTGGCCTATGAACTACCTTTCGCTCAAGTGGAACAAAAGAGGTTTTAGGGGTTTGGAGAGATTTTGGAGAGATTTGGAGAGTTTGCCCATACTATATTTCTTTAAAGCTGGTTAATTTTAAATCCCAATCGCTACCCTGATACTCATTATGCTCCTTACCTGATGGCCTAGAAAACATCTCGGTCTTCCTTGGTGGGAATTCCCATTTCTTGGAGCTTCATGGATGAAAAATAACAGGTAAGTTACATGACCGGAGGAGCGCTTTCTTTCTAAGGATTGAAGACACAGACTCATTCAAACTACCTTATTAGGGATCATGGCATGAAGGGAGGCCTGAAACCATGATTATATGCTCAACCAATGTTTCCTCCATATGGCCTCTTCCCTTGGCTCAAGTGTTGATGTCCTTCAGTAGTGATGGCCACTTCCATAATCTCATGCCCAACCCAATCAACCCTTAATATTCAGTCCCCTGCCTAGATGTTGAGCATTAATTTATGTAACTTTACATTTATTCAATGAAAAGTTTCATTTTTTTAAAATAGTGAATCACCCTTCAATACTCTTCCCAGATCTTGAATTGCTACCCATTTAAAGGAATCACCCTTAAACACTATGTTTAGTCCGTTTGGTTATGCTGCGATAATGATTTGGAACTATGGGTAGTCCCTAATGCTGCTTCTTGCTTAGAGCCTAAACTGCTCATACAATATTCATTCTTTCTATAATCAAAATAGAGTGATACGGCTTCTTTAAATTCCTTCCATGTTTTGTTAGTCAGTACTACACTGTTGCTTCATCCAATATACTCATGTTAATGGCTTCTATCTTCTCCTCCATCATCACAATGACCTCTAACGTTACGCTAGTTGTAAAATCTCCAGTCCATAAAAATGGCAGCTCTAATTTTGTCACTTTCTAATCCGTCAACTTATTCCCTTGTAAACCAATTGATGAGAGTTGCCCGTTTCGTTTCTAATTGTCTCATCAATGATCCTTTCCCCTTTTTTTCAAATTGGTTTACACCATCAATTCCGTTTTCGTACATTTGATTTTCTCTTGCCCGTGTAAATGGCTTTCCCTTTCTAACTAGGTAACCATGTTTCTGGACCCCCTCATTTCCATTCTAGTATCAATTCTTCTCCTTCTTGGCATCATGCTTAGGAGAATACAGCTGAAAACAGGCCACTCATGAAATTGGGAGAATTATAATTGTTCAAGTTGATGCTATTTTGTTTGATCCATCCTCCATATGAGGGAACTACTTTTGGTACTATCCAACATGGACGGTACTAACTCTTTCTTCTGCGAGGTCTCCATTGTCTTTTTCCGACCAAAGGTAAAGCGGGTTGGAGGCTTGGGATTTCGGTCAAGTCCCTGATCTATATTTTGATGATCAAGTTGGTTTTGCTAGTTCTGATATGCAAGGGTCCAATGATTTGTATTGTCTGTAACTAGAATAATTAAGAACATTAAACTACTGTGGTTGGTTTGGTTATGATGTGGGGTATGCATTTTGGGGAAAATGGTTTGGTTTAAAATATAGAAACAAATAGTATCTTCTTCTTAATATTCCTATTATTTCAAAAGTTAGTAGTATTACCTTGTAAATGTTCCAAAAATACATTCAAACATGTTGACTTTTCAATCAACATTATTACACTTTTCTACTCAAAGAGTACTTCTGAAACATTTATTATTATTTTTAATTTTTTTATAGCGGTGAGTGTCCTTGGCTAGCTTGCACACACCTCGACTAATCTCATTGGACAACATCTGGACCCCTGCTATATTTGGTTGACACGGAAACACATAGGATATTAGGTGGCTGTTATGATTTGAACCCATTTCCTATTAGTTTTCTAAGGGTTTGAAAAACAAAGTTAAGGATATTTTTTTAAAAATAATTTAGCCTTAATTTTTGTTTGCGTATATTTAATCCAGTATATTTCTTATCTTTCTTTTTATGCACCAGAGGAATGTTTGGAATGCATGGGTCACTATCTCAGAACTACGGCATACTGTCACACTTAAAAGAATCAAGTTACTATTACTACGGCAAAAATTGAAGCTGACATCCGTCCTCAAGGGACAAGTAAGATTCAGAACCCTTTTCTTTTTCTCCCAAAGAATGTCATTTGGTTTATCATTTGGCTCTTTAGATGCCTTCAAACTTGCATATAGCACATAGAAAAAGAAAATTGCCATAGAACTTTGTAAATATCTTTTCTTCAGGCTCAGAGAAAACAAATGCATTGTTCTTCTAAAGTACACTTGAAGTGCCATTGCATTATACCCATAGAGGTTTAATGATTAACACTGACATAAATCATTGATGCCCAAATTATTCATCTTCTTTTGAGTAGAGCTCTTCACCATCAAAAGATTTGAGGGTTGAATAAGCAGCACCTGACCATCAAGGATAAAAATCACATTTGTAATTCTGCTTGTTGAGTTGATTTCTCGTTTTATGTTTTTTTTTTTTTTTTGTGTGAATCTGTTTTGATCTATAAGGATTTTATCTTTCCTATAAAAATGTATGTATTCCAACGCACTCTCGCAAGCCATATGTTTTATGTGGGAGTTTGTTTTCAATATTTTCTAGTTAAGTGCCTTTAAAAGGGACGAGGGAAGCAAAATCTGTCCACCAATTTTTGTTAGAAACACCATAATCGTCAGCCTCTGTTTTCCTCCATTGTGAGTTTTTCTACATCGAAAAAGGCAGAAGCCTTTTGGTCAAGAGTGAATGATTTTCAACTCAATGTTATCTTCATCTAGACCTCCCAATACTGTGGGATTCCTCATTTCTTCTCGTTAACTGGTTGAGCTTCCCCCTCATTTTGTCGTGATCAATCCCAATAGAAACCTCTCTTAAGTTTTTCAATTATCAAAAGCTACTCTTGGGCGAAAGAAAAGTAGACATATAAAATACATTGAAAGGCTTGCGTGGAAGGCTTGGATGACAGTCTCCTTCAAGATTGTTGATCTCCTTGAACGCTAAATCCTGCATCTTTCAATAATTGAATTCCGAAGTGTAAGTCGCTTTAGGTTCTCTTTTAGTGGAAGCATAAGTAAGTTATGGGGCATTTCTCAATGCTAGAGAAAATAGAGAGGCTAGGTAAAGAACTTTTGAGTAAGCAACTTCTCTGGCCTATATTGAAGTCTTGCTTAGTTGCTTGGGTTCATATTTGGACTGGTAAAGAGCTCAAAAGATTCGATAATATTAAAGATATGCACAACCTTTATCTTTCTTGATGGTCGAATAGTCATTTGTGAATGGGGGGTGATTCCTAATGAGGTTACTTTCAGCCACCATGACATCTTCCTCGAAGCACTATTAGGGACAATAAATGCTCTTCACTTCATTTTGTCAATGGTACGGTACTATCCACTTTAGGCACAAGCTTTTGGGGCCTTACTTTTGGCTTCACCTAAAATGCTCCATTCCAATGGAGATGCTGTGCTTTATTGATACATTATGGATCTTCCCTTATCCAATGTGAGACTTTTGATCACATTTCCACAATCCTTACATCAAATAGAAAACATAAGGTCTCTCATCAAATAGTTATCGATATGTCCAACTCTCTATCCCTAGTGAATTCATACATCGTTTGTCTGATAGTTCTCAACCATGGATCATCATCACTATGACTCCATGGCTCATAACTTCTTTGTTCATCATTCGAGCCCACAAGAATTTCGTAGACCTAAGTTTGGGGAATTCTCCAAAAACTACTTATTAATGATAATGAAACCCACATTTTTACAATGTAATGATATTGTTCACTTTGAGTATAAACTCCTATAACTTTATTTTTGTTCCACCTAAAAGGACTCGTACCAAGGGGGATGTTTTCCTTATTTTTAATTAATGGATATGTTTGTTTCCTAACTAATGTGGGCATAAACCCTCGTGATATTGTCCTCTTTGGGTGTATGACCATGTGAACTAAAAATTCTTGGATAAAGTTCTTGCGGAAAAAAAAAAAAGGCTTTAGGTTTAAATGAAGTCTTAGGTTTAAAGCTACTAGGTTGTTGAAGTACTCGATTTTCATTAATGGATGGATCACATTTAGTCAAATTGGAGGTGGTGAAAAAGCAAGTAGGACCTTGGGGGATTAGATATAGGTAACACTAGGCCTGTTACAAGGCCCTTTTGTCTAAATGACGAGTGTTTTCATCATGCATCTTACATTTACGACAAGGTCATTGAGAGCAAGCATGGACCACTTGATTTTGAATTGTCACAACATACAGTAGGTTGTGACCCTCACATAGTGACAATCGCAACCCTCAAGTGGCGCCTATCCTACCATGTGAGCGCCACGACAGATAAGTGCCATGAAGCGACTAAGGAGGACGGTGCATCATCCTAACACACCATAAAGATATGCATTGAAGCCAAGCTGAGGCATAGGCAAGACAGAGACAACAATGGCGACATGAATGTCAAAGATAGACTTGTTGAAGGGACCCGATCCTCGGGCCTTGACCTCGAAATTCAGGGTTCTAGAGGGAATTTGGGCATGTGGCTCTGGAGTAGTCCGTCTATACGAAATATGAAATCTTGCTAAATTTAGTGTCAATCAGATACTAGACAGATGCTCCACGACAGCATATGACTGTTCACCAAAATCATCTCTACACCTGCTAGATTGGAAATGCCTCCAAATATACCTTAGAGGGAGGCATGATGTTAGCTCTCCACCACCCCTGGGCCCTATGGCCTAAGCAAGTTACCTTGTGGCATGGATGAGCATTGCGAGACGAGTGTCTCGGACATCTTCCTTTGAAATGGGTCTTTCAAGGACAATGTCGAACGACATGGGTGTGCGAACATTACACCCTATCTTATGTGTCAGAGGTTGGTATATGCAACCCTATTCGGTACAGAGTCCATAAATGACATGACATGTACACGAGAGGATTCATGCCCTGACATGGACACGAGAGGATTCATGCTCTGATAAGAATCTATAAATGACATGACATGACATGTTCGAACAAGCCAAGATGGCTAAGTTGTCTTAAGACATGGGATGACATCACGATGCATGGTCGTGTTGTTGGGAATCAAGATGATGACTAAGATGATTGAACATGCATGCATGGTCGTGACGTTGCACTTGAGAGCTCTTGGCTTAAAGTAGAGGCACTGTCAAGCCGAATGACTTGATCTATTGTAGAGGCAAGTCGGCTAGAGTCGCAGATGATTGAACATGCATGCATGGGCATCATGTGTGGCCAAACAAGCTTGGAATCTACACAAGTTGTATTAGGTTGGCGAAAGAAAATCTCGCCTAAGGTCTTAAGAAGCTACAAAGACAAGCGAAAAATGTATATGAGGCTTGGAATTTCCTCAAGGCTTGTCATGAGTGTGTCATGACATGAATGGATCGGATCTTGGGTGGGATTTAAGGTACTTACAGAAACCATGAGGAGCTTCCATTCTTCTCTTTTTATCCATTGTTTGGTGTGTGATGGGGGGAGGGATACATTTTTCTGGGGAATATGTGGTTGGAGATAAATTTTCTGCTCTGTTTTTTGTTTATTTTATTTTTTTTCTGATGAGGAATCATTGGATGACTTGTTCTATCTTATTCTAGCACCTTGCCTTCACCTTTATTGGGGTTCCATTGTCTCGACATATATTTTAGCCCTTCTTTCTCTGATTAGGGAATTTTATTGTAATTCAAGGAGAATGGATGTTTGTATTTGGAGTCCTAGACCGTCCAAAGGTTTTTCTTGTAAATCATTTTTTGCTCGTCTTTTTAATCCATCTCCTTCGAGCAAAAAACGATTCTCCATGCAATAGCTAACACTTCGGATCACGTTTTGAGAAAGGTGCCCAATTTGATTGAGCCACTGTGACTCATTCTATATCGAGTGGAGGCGCGATTTAAGATCTTGACCATATCCTTTGGAGCTATGATTTTAACCCATACAGCTTGAATCTCATACATTGAGGAGTTTGATTTATATTTGCATAGACATAGGGGTTGCAGATAGATGATCAAGATATTCCTTCTCCATCCCCCCTTTTATGAGAAGTAAAGGTTTTTGTTACAAGCCAAGGTGTGTGCAGTTTTGTGGTACTTTTGGAGAGAGGGAAAACAGTCTGTTATACATGTACTCACGGTGTAACGGCTCAAGCCCACCGCTAGCAGATATTGTCATTTTTGGGCTTTCTCTTTAGGCTTCCCCTCAAGGTTTTTAAAACACATATGCTAGGGAGAAGTTTCCACACCTTTATAAAGAATGTTTTGTTCTCCTCCCCATCCGATGTGGGATCTCACACAGGGATTATCATGTGCTTATACCTTGCGACTAACTAGCCACATTTCCCCTTAATATATTAGTTCAAACACTTGACTCATTGTGTACCCGTTTACTACGATGCACATTAGTTACCGGGGGTCTATCAACATGGTGACCATTTTCTTTACTTTTTGAACTTAGCTTCAACACTTCTTCTCTTACCACAATGAACTAAATATAATAGATTGAATCGTGTTGTTTCACAGTGTTCTTATTCATTTAAGACAATAGGATAATGCAATTCTGAAAATGGCCGTAATTTCCTCGTTTATTTTGGTGGTAACTTCGTGTCGTTGTGAACTATCAGTTTTATGTTAAATTTACTCCAAATTCTGACATGAGCTTCTTCAACTGAATCGATTTCATTGTAGATAAGTTATTTGGAAGAGTGGGCTCTTTTAGACAGAGATCACTCGAGCTCCATGCTTGGAGCGACCGAGGCTTTGAAGGCTAGTACTCTACGGCTCCCAGTTGTTGGGAAATCAATAGTATGTGCCTTTTCAGTTTTCATTGAAAGCAAATCAATAAAGGCTCAAATGTGAAGAAAATAAATCATTTTTGTATTTTATCAGGCGGATATTCAGAACCTGAAGGATGCTGTTGGATCAGCTGTTGATGTTATGCAAGCAATGGCATCCTCAATTTGCTCTCTATCATCTAAGGTGCTGCGTTTTAGAATTTTTACCTTTGTGAGAAACTTTGAACGTTTTTCTGCATGAAAGTTATGAATAGACAGCACAAAGCTATGTACTATAGATTCAATTTAGGTTTGTTTTGGGGCTTTACGTTGTTATTAGATAGCTTAACCAAGGAAATAGGAAGATTGATGAGCCTTTTCCTTCGACTCTTTTCATAGCTCATAACTTAGAAATGGTTGGATTGTTCACAGGTAGAAGAAACGAACTCCGTGGTGGCTGAACTGGTTAAGGTGACGGCGAAGGAACGGATTTTACTTCAACAATGTGAAGATTTTTTATCTACGCTAGCAGCCATGCAGGTATTTCGTAGTCATGCAATTTCAGTACTCGAAAAGTGAACTGTTCATGTGTTGCATTTCTTTTTATTGTACTGTTTGGTTTCCATTATGAATAGGTGAAAGATTGTAGCCTGCGAACACACATATTGCAACTGAATCGATTTCCAACGAAACAGCAGCCTAACAAATACGTGTAGAACTGATTTGATCCGATGATTTGACTCAACTCCTCACCCGTTATTCTACTAACATTACATGGACCCCTTTTCGTTTTTCGACCCGATGGAGGCCGAGACTGAAGTAACAAGAACAAATTGGTGGTATTTAGGATCTGGGTTTGGTGGCTTTGGTATTTCTTCACTATTGTTGTTATGTGTATCTCTGTGTATCTGGAAAAAGGAAAAGAAAGATTGTAGGGAATGGCTTTGCATCCCTTTGATTAGCTGTGTAAAAGTGCTGCAATTCTTTATCCCTTTAGGCAACAAGTAAATGTCACGTTGAATGTGTATATATGTAATGTTCTCATCATTTGATGATTCTTGTAGTTTCTGCATTCTTATTATCGTTATACTTTCATGATGTGAGGGTGATAATTCGAACGTTTAACTTTAGACAAAAGTATATATCTAAACGTTTAAATTCATCTATGTATTATTGTAACACTTGGTAATATACCTCATAGTTGTGTTGTACTCTCTTCAGGTGTCAAATGTGATGTTATACCTAGTCGTTTAAATCAAATCTCCATTTTGTTACAACAAAAGAGAGTTTACTATGGTCAGTGTAGTGAAATTTGTGGAACTAATCATGCCTTTACGCGTTCACTCGAAAACATAAACCAATTGCTGAAACCACTCTTGCTTAGCCACATCACCACCCTTGGTGTTTATAAGATTTTGATTGTTTTAGTTGCACATTAATTTGATGAATTATTGGGTTCATTTCCATTAAGTGTGTTGTGTCGATGTTGTTCTTGGAAGCTATTCAAAGACGGATAATATGGTAAAGGTGTTATAACATTTTATTTTTATTTTGTGTTTAAGCTTTCTACAAACAAATGATAAGAACAAAGTTGATTTAATACAAAATTGATAGCAATGGTAATGTCAATGTCCAAGACCAAAATCAAAAGGGTATCATTATGATGCCTTATGGCTACCACCACTTGAATTAATTAAAGTCTCTTTGGTCTTTATAATTAGCCTACCAAATTTGAATCTCTCTTTCTTTCTTTTAGTGAACTTAGTCACCCAAAGTATTCTAACAAAACTCCCCCATTTGTATCATTATCATCGGAAAAGTTTATTATTTAAAATAAAATAATACGACTTCAAATTTTAAGAATTAAAAGGTCAATTAAATTTGTTAGAAACTGAATAATAATGTCCGAAGGTTCTACTGGTCAATACTCAATGAATTTCGTGTCTTACATAGTTAGACAATAGGGATTTAGTTGACTCGGTTATTTAAATCCAGTGAATTGTCTATTTAGTTGCCCACTTACATACGTCTTGGGAGAAAAAAATCGATATTTCAAATTATATTTTATAAATATTTATATTGTTTTTAGTTTTTCAAATTGGACAAAAATTTCAATTAGATTTATTTATTTTAAATAAAAACTAATAGACATATATAGGTTATTAAAAATATTGAGTTTAATTAAATAAAAATAATTATCAAACAACATATTGACTGAGTTACCTACTAGAAATAGAGCTCGGGTTGAACAAGTGGTTCAAAATCAACCCTTAATCAGTTGATAAAAAGGGCATTCGAGGGTCGGTTAGTAGTTAACAATATTCACAAAGAAAAGACATTGATTATGGTGAAATCTTTTCTTATGTTCTGAAAATACCTACTATCTAAAAAAATTGTAGTATTGGTGCATCGAAGAATTTACAACTTGAGCAAATGGATGTAAAAACATCATTTTTACATGGAGATCTAGATGAGAAGATCTCACTCGGAAAGGTTTGCAGTTCCATCAAGGAACACATGATGTGTAACCTCAATACAAGCTTGTATTGGACTGAAAGAAGCACTAGACGCTGGTACAAGAAGTTTGACTCCTTCATGTGCAAGAGTGGTTTCTATAGGAGTGAAAATAATCAGTGTTGTTTCTTCAAGTAATACACTAGTTCTGAAGTGTTTCTACTCCAATACAGGGGTGATATATTGATTGTAAGATCTAGTATGAGAGAGGTAAACCACCTAAAGACAAGCATGTCTTTAGTATTTGAACCGAAAGATTTGGGTGAAGTGACGCAGATTCTTGCGACGAGATAGATCTATTTGCACGTTAAATCTATCCCAAAGGTAGTACATTGAGTAAACGTTATCCAAATTCATGATGAATGATTCTCAACCTAGGACTACCCGTTTGGCAAATCGTATTAAATTGTCAAAGGGGAAATCTTTCAAGATAGTTGAGGAACGTGAGCACATGACATCAGTTTCATACGCTTCTACAGTTGGGAGTTTGATGTATGTCATGGTCAATACTAAACCTGATATAACACATGTAGTGGGAGTTTTTAGCAAGTACATAACAAACGCAGGGAAAGAACATTAGGAAGTTGTGAAGTGACTTCTTAAATATCCGAGAGGTACATCTAGTATTTTAGTCAAGATGTAGACTCTAGGAAGAGCACATCTAAATATATCTACACTATAAATGGAATAGCAGTGAGTTGGTTGTCAAGACTTCATAAATGTGTGTTACGCTTTCATTTGTTAAAGTTGAGTACGTGGCAATAGCTGAACCGGGAAAGAGGATGATATAGATGACAGAGTATCAATAAGAATTAGGCAAGAGACAGCACGAGAAGATTCTTTATACATATAGTTAGAGTTTCATACAATTAGTGAAGAACTCGATCTATCATTCAAAGACAAAACACATAAGAAAACGATATCATTTTACTTTAGATTAGTGAAAGAAGTGATACGTATTTGGAGAAAAAGAAGGAGCAAAGAATCTAACACACATGTTGACAAAATATGTTGATGTTGGGAAATCGAGGTTATGCACAGTGTCACGGTCGTGTTTGTCCAAGGTATGTTGCCCATGGCCGCATGCCCGTGACACGCCGAAACATTTGCCTTATACTACTTTATTGCTTTCTTTTACCGCTTTCATGTTGTATTATTTCTTTCTTGTTTTCTTTAAGAGTATGACGTTTTGGGATGTCATGGCTACACTTGATAGACATGAAATGCCTCAAAATGTACTATAGGGGATACCACTAGTTGTCAACTTCTCCCTACCCGATAGTTATATGCAGTGAGCCGTTGTTGTTGCCTTTTGCTTACATTCCCATATAACACCAATCTCAATTTCTCTCTCTTGTTTTCAAAACTCTTTTTTCAAAAGATCTCTTCCTTACTTTCTAAAATCTTCTCTTGAAATCGAGACCCGAGATTTGGATTCATGTTGCCCGACCGCAGGCAACGTAACTCGAAGTAGACTAGACCTACTCGGTACTGAGAGTGGGTTTCGCACAATTGCCAAATCTGCTGCTTAGAAACCACGGTTGTGACACACAACCTTAATTGGTCGGTTGTAGTGAAGATATTAATGGTGAGTTGAATCGTTTGAAAATGAAATTCTTGGTTGACTCGATCCGTCTTATCAGAGAAAGAATTGTTAGGTTATGGAGCAATATAGTAAATGGTCTTATACAGTGAACTATGTATATAGTAAATGGTATATCTGGTAAAATTATATATAGTAGATAGTTATATAGAGTAGATGACACATCGGTTAAAACTATATATATATATATATATATATATGCGTGTATACATATGACGCTCATATTCTTTCTTGTATTTTCTCTCTCCTAATTTTTGTATTCATCTGGATCTAGTAATAGAATAAGAATCTATTATTACTTTTAATTTTAAAAAATTATTATTTATATAACTTTAGTTAATTTTACATATGAACAACGAGAAAAAAAAAGTTATTTATTATTTTTAAAAATTACTAAATTACATATGAACAACGAGATAACTATGATCATTTAAATTTTTTGCGCGCTATCTAAGACATAAATACAAATCAACATGAGTTAAATGCATCTACCCACTTCTCGAAACTTTGAAAGTATCTAAAAAGTGCTCAAATAGCTTAAAGGTATCTAAAGTGTCACATGGGATCAAAATGAACTTGAACGTTGTCTAGATGAGATTAACATGTGTTTTCCGATTGTTTGAAACTTTACAAGCATCTTAAAGGTGCCTACGTGCACTCTGAGGCCAAAACTTAATTCGAATCAAGCTTAACATGCTTACCGTGCTCCCCAAAACCTTGGAAGTGTTCAAAAGGTGCCTTTAAGTAACACACAAATGTCTAAATAGTGCATGAGCTTATCGTCATGTCTCTCATGGAGGTCAATTATACTATGATGATCAACTAAACTTAGTCATATTTTCGAGAATAATCAAAGGAAATTAAACAATGGAGAAGTTCGAGAAGAGGAAAACCACATTGCATGGACCATTGTCTCTAATAGCCCTAGCCTATCACTAGCAAATATTGTCCATTTTGATTCGTTACGTATCGTCAGCTTCACGGTTTTAAAACACGTATACTATGGAGAGGGTCTAACCCTACTCCGATCAGTGTCTCGCACCGTCTAATAACTAGCTCTTATACTATTTGTAACAATCCAAGCCCACTACTAGCATATATTATCCACTTTAGGTATCGTCATTAGTCTCATGATTTTAAAATGTGTCTGTTAGGGAGTGATTTCCACAATTTTATAAGAAATAGTTTGTTCTTCTCTTTAACCAATATGAGATCATGTACGTAAAAATTTTAATACTATTAATTAAAAAAATATATAAAATTGTTAAATTACATGTTTAACCTCAATATATTCTAAAGAATTGAGGTGAGTTATTTATTTATTTGAGGAATATTTAAATAATGGAATATTTTGGTGGCTGTTTATTACTGTTAACCAATCAGGTTGGCTTTTCTGCTGTCTATGAGTTGTTATCGAATCCCCTCCCCACCCTAATTCTTTCTTTCTTTAAAATTTTAATTTCATACCCTTAAAAATAAATTTTAAGTAATGCAATTAAAAAATAATATTAAAAATTAGAGACTTAAGTCAAAATAAATTTATTGTTTAATAAGAATTGTTTGTGTTGAATGATAAAAGTCCCACATCGACTAATTTAAAAAATAATCTTGAATTTATAAGTGAAGAATACTAACTTCCTGAGAACTTATTGTTAAAGTGGACAATATCATAGCATTTAGAGCCTTAAACGGCCAATAGATTGATAATAAAAACAAATTTAAACCTTAATTAAAAAATATGGAATTTCTTTTTATTTTTTATTTTTTAATGGATGGATCGTTAAAGGAACCATCGGAAGAGTGGAAAGGACAGTTGGTAAAGGTCAACCACTATCCCATAGCCACCAAAAACACAGTTTTCAACGGTACAACCAAACCCAAATTCATTAATTAATTAAAATAAATCAAATAATTATGATTATCTCTTCAATAATTTAAATTTCCAAATACACCCAATAAATAAATACGTATTCTAATCTCTGTACACTAACAAATTAAATCCCAATAATCCAAACCCATAATTAAAATCACACCAAAAATATTTATAAAAATTAAAAAAAAAAAAAAAAAGGGTTTAGGGCCGCCGGATTCTGAATCATTCCACCGGAACCAAAAGCCTCGGCTTCTTCAACGGGTGAGGACTCTGCACTTCCTCCTCCACATACTTCTCCCGCCTTTGACTTTGACTTTGACTTTGACTTTGGCTTTTTTCTCGCCGGTGACTGTCCGGGAATCTCGGCCAGAACTCCGGCAAGGCCGGCACGTTGAGATCGAAGTCCCGGACATGGGTCTGCGTGAGAGTGGAGTCGCCGTTACTATCGGAACCAGCAGCGAGGGTTTTATTGTTGTTGCCGTCATAGTGCCGCCGCTTGTGGCCACCGAGAGCCTGGCCAGTGGGAAAACATTTGAAACAGATGGAACACTGGTGGGTCCTTGTAGAAGCGGCAGTAGAAGAAGAGACGGCGGAAGTGGTGGTGGCGGAGGTGGAATCTGTGTCGATGGCGTCTGATTTCCGGTGGCTGGACTTATGGCCGCCAAGGGCTTGGTAAGAAGAGAAGGACTTATTACAAACGGAACAAGAATAAGGCAATTTTGTCGGAGATGGGATGTTTCCGCCGTGTGCGAGCATGAGAAGGGAAAAGGCTAAGTGCTCGTCGTCGGAGTCGAGCGGAGGCCGGCTTGAGCGCTTGGATCGCTTGATCCATGGCTCGGTCGGGGAATTGAGAGCTTGCAAGGCCATGGCAGGGAGAGGCGGTGGGGTTTGAAGGGAAGGGACGGGGGAGGGGGGTTATAAAGGGGGAGGTCGGTCAACTGGTGGAGCGATGGCGGTGGCTGGGAGACTCTTTCCAAGTCAAAACAAAATTTAATTTTTAATTTTTAATTTTTAATTTTTAAATGGGAGAAGGACTAGAGTGTACTAGTGAATGGTTGGAGTTTTCTGAGCTGGCACTTCGAGGAATGTGGAGTCTTCCTTTTTCTTTTATTTGCTTACCTAATTTCCACCTCATTCTTTTCTTTTTTCTTTTTTTTTTGTCATTTCCATTTATTTTACTAATTATTTACATTTTCTTCCCACTTTTAAATAAAAATTAAATAAATATCAAAATATGATAAAATTATAATTATTAATATAATATATACAAAATAAATAGTTTAAAGATTATTTGAATTTAATTTTTTTAAAGCATATTTGAGTTTAATGTATTTTAAAAAAATAATAATAAAAAATAAACAAATATATAAAAATGAAGAGAGAGAGAGAGGGAATAAGTGGAAAGAGAGCAAAACTTAGGGAGAAACTTCGGCTGTCGCCCACGTGTATTCTTATCCCATTTTCCTTTCTTTCTTCCACTTCCACTCATAATCCCTTTCATTTCCAACTCACACCAACTTATTTTTCCCATTTTTTCCATTTATTTATTTTAAAATTTTAAATTATCTAATCAAAAATTTGATTTTTAATATGTTATATTTAATAAATTTTTTAATTTTTAATTTTATATTTAATACCATTTTACTATATTTAAATATTTATGAAAATTACTAAAATATTCTTACTCTATCTCGCTCATTGACAGGCATTATAGTCCATCGTCACCATTGATGATAACTTCTTCGACAATTAACTCTCAAACCCACCTAGAATGACCATTCCGACTCACTTAATAAATAAGTCTTTAAATTTTAAATTTAATAAAAGAATTGGTAATTCATAAATTTATTAAAAAATTATTAAACATGTTTTTAAATGTGGTCTATTTGAATTAAAAATGCAATTAATAAATCTTTTTTTTTTTTTTTTGTTACTTTTAATTTTGTGGAGTCTCCGCCCTGCTGTCAGTTACGTCATCACTACGCGCTGCTATTTCGCCACTCGAACGCGTGTACTTTTCCTTTTGATGGGGCCGTGTTCACATGCGTCCCGTAACCGACAAATAAATTGCACACTTAACCACGTGTATTTATCTCATTGGCTTTTCCCACTGAAACCCCTCAACGTGGCATCTTGCTCACCGGCCACTTGCCACGTAACCCACTCCCACACTCCTTTTCAACATGTTTAATATTTTTTGTGGAGTATAAATACGTGGCAAGTTCTCACCTTCTTTTAATCTTTTATTTTTATTTTATACATTCAAATACTATATTAAACAGACCACATTGATATATATATATATATATATATATATATATATATATATATATATCATGATATATTTGTTTTTATGGCTAAAATCGATAACTTCATGGTAACGAAACTAATGTTTAACTTGAAGTTGAAGATTTAACTCGAAATTATACGTAGTTTTTGAAATTAGGATTGTGTTTCATAGCGTTTTTCACAGATGAAAAGGTTGTGTCAGGATTTTATACCGATTAGTAAGATTATATATCTCATTTGAATTCATATTTATTCTCGGTGGTATTTTTTTTTTTCTAGTTTTCATCTTCGTTTGCAAAATCTCATTCTCGGCTTGAACACCTCTGCCTACTTTGATGCTGAGGAATGTTGGGAGAAGTTTTACTCACTAATTAAGAAGAAGATCATGAGTTTATAAATAAGGAATACATCTCTTTTAGTTTTTTTTTTTTTAATCAAACCGCCTCAACGACCTAGTCTAGATACCCATGGTCCACACACATTCCACCAGCTCGTTCCAACCCATGCGCCAGACCCAGACCACAATTCGCATGCATGCCCATGACCTACAACCTAGACCGCAATTCGACTCGATTCAACATAGTCTGAAGCTCCATCATGGCTTATATGGCTCGAGTTGACTGTTTTGGTCTCCATTTTACTATTTCCTACTCTTTCCTATTATTTTGGGCCCTCCCAAAATCGTTTTTGACATAATTGAGAACATTTGAGGTTAGCATAGCCACTATTTGACCAATTTCAAAAAAATTAAAGCTATGATGATATTCTAAATATGATATTGTGGAATTCCTAGAGTTGGGTTTCAAGTAGGATCAAGTTAGCTCCGAGGATATTGAGTGACTTCGGTTTAGGCCAACCAAATACGTGATCTTAACGGTGACACGCTTGCAGACTCAGTTGGATAACTTGAGTGATGTATGACTGACACGTACCTGTGACCTATATTTATACTATGTTTATGTAATGTTTACTATGATTATATGAGATGTTATGAATATTATGTGATGCATGTACTTCAAATATGTTAGGCTACATAAGTTATAACACATGTTCACATTCTACTTATGAAACGTTATTGAGTCATGTATGATAATATTGAAAATGATGTATACATATGCATGTCTCGTAGGAGAGGTATGTTATGAAAAGTATGGAAGAAAAATGTACCTCATAACCAGGTACTATATTTTTGAACGGTGGGATCTTATGCATGTACGTCATGAGCATGAAATACTTCTCCAATATGTTTTGTATGGACGTTATACCATGCTATAATAAGCCCCCATTTCCTTTCATTGGTTCCAGCAACATGAGCATGCACTAGCTTGTAATCAAGTCTAAGGGGTATAGGAGCCTACCTAGTGGGTTCATGTGCATGTGCGTAAATCGTGTGTAGAGAATTACTACCTATCCAACCTGTTAAAGATATTTAGTAATAAATTATAGTTTACCATATATATCATATTTGATATTTTATTATAAGACAAATATCTAGATATTACTTTCTTACCATAGTTATTTTTCCATTTATTACTATTTTTATATCCTTGTAATTTATTTGATTATAAATAAGATAACTTTCACACCATTTATGAGTGTGGATTATGCAAACATTCTTATAATCAGAGCCATTTTGGTTTAGCAACCAAAATCCTTTCTTTTGAATGGCTTTTGAAATTTTCTACTGTTCTTCTCCACCACCATTGCTGGCTTTGACACCGTAGAGGCAGTCGTCATCGCTGCCACATACAGAGCCGATTGATTACTCTTCGGCTCCACCATTTTGACCTCCAAATCATCCTTCGCCATACTTTGTACATACAACCTCACATTTTCCAAACATAGCCTCTCTCATTTTCTTCCCAATTTTCCCTTCATCCTTCACAGAAACCCTAATCTTATGATCTTCATCATCAGCATTCTTTTCGGAAATGTACAGAATCTCGATAAGCCCATCGACCTTATGCAGATATTTACCTTTGGAATCTAGGCGCCGCACTGACCTCTCCGCCAACCAAGTTGCCGTCGCCCTTCTCGCCAAAATTGGCTCATTTGCCCACTGTGGTGACTCTTCCGGCTTCAACATTGTCTTTGTCCCTTGCTCTAGGTTTCCCCTTCTACTTCTTGGGGTTAGACATATTCTCACCAGAGTCAAGACAGCATCGTCGATAAGCGACAATCCCTCTTTATGGGTTAGACATATTCTCGCCGAACTCAAGGCAGCATCGCCGCTCAGCGGCGATCCCTCTGCAATTTTTGATGGCCAAGAAAGTGTTTCTTTATGCCTCCTCTAAACTAGGTTGCTGACATTTTCACGAAAAGTGTTTCTCAACATCTTTGAATGTTTCAGATTCAAGCTTCACGTTCGTTTAAATCCGACGTTTAACTTGCGGTGGGGTGTTAAAGATATTTAATAATAAATTATTGTTTACCATATATATCATATTTTATATTTTATTATAAAGCAAATATCTAGATATTTTCTTTCTTACCATAGTTATCTTTCCATTTATTACTATTTCGATATCCTTGTAATTTATTTGATTATAAATAAGATAACTCTTACCGTGTTGGATTATGCATACATTCTTATAACCCTACTCAAAAAAGAGAATGCAAAGCTGAGGACAATCACGAAAAGATAGGTCCCATCATAAACCATGATTGCATTTTCCAACCATAAAAGTGGTGCTATTATTGAGTATTTTTAAATGGTTTAATATTTTTTTCATGTTTAAATTTTTTAATGAATTTTGTTTAAAGAGTTAGGTAAGAGCCCAAAAGATAGGGAGACTATTGGGCCTCAAGCGTTTGGATGGGCTTGGGCTTAAAGCCCAATTGCGAGTTCCGTCTAATTTTGGTTTTGTTTCCCTTTCTCTTTGTTTTGTTTTTAGCAGAACAGCGAGTGACCTCGATCAGAGAAGAACTCGAAGACCTCAAAAAATTTATCGGCAAAATCCGGCCAAGCTTCTCACCTGGCCTTCTCCATGGCGACATCTTCACCTCTTCATATCTCTGCTACTCCGTCGTTGGCCGTCGGAAGCTCAAAGTCATCATTTCTTTTCGGTACCCATCTCCCTTTCCCTTCCTCTCGCCCAAGAACTTCATATCGCAGATACTTTCTTTCTCCCTCTGCCAAAAAATCGATGGACCACATTCCTAAGCAATTCAGAGAAGAGAATCTCAAAGATGGCTGTAAGTTTTCGATATTTAATTGTCTGGCCAAAATCATTCAATCATCTGAAGTTATTTATTTGTTTCTGTTCGTTTTCTGATGAAATTAATTGATTGATTGGTAACTTGGAAAATTTCTGCTCGTTTGGCGTTTTCTTTTCATGTGTTCTTGATGATTTGTGGTGGTATTTCGATGGCCGGAGATTTTGGAGAGGGTAAATTTAATCTTTTATTAACAATAGTTTCAGACAGAGTGCAACTGGTCGACAGTAAACAGAAATTGCTACCTCATTGGGGACTTGTGTCTTTGAATCCACGTTCATTTTTCTTTTGTTAATTCTAGTTCCATCATTATTTTCATGAGTTTGATCCTGACGAAAATAAACAATATCATTGCCTAAATCTCCATATCTCCTGTTCTTATAGTGATGGAGAACTACAAGAACGCTCCTCAATCACTTTATGGCCTTACACCTTCACAACTGGACATGTTCATGACAGAAGATAATCCTGTCAGGCGACAGTCAGAATTAGTTACTGAGGTTCTTTTCTCATTTGATCTTGAGGGTTCAGTAATTTCTATAAATTTGCGAATCCATACTCAGTTAAAAAGAAATGAAAAAGAAACAAGCACATTTACTTTTTGCTGGAAGCTCAGTATTGTTCAAGCCAAGCATTAATATTGTGCTTTAGTAACCACAACGATTGCTTGTTACCTGGCAGGAAAGCATCTCATCCGCCCACAGCTATTTGACTAATGGTGGAATGTGGAGTCTATCAGGCATGGATGGAAAAAAGGGTCCATCAAAATATAGTATGAGCGCTAGTATGTATCGTGGGGGAGGAAGGGGATATGGGCGACGCCAATCAGCTCCTCCTGATTTGCCTTCTTTGCTCTTGGACGCTCGTATAGTCTACTTGGGCATGCCTGTGAGCCACTAAAATATTTATCCTTTACTCAATTCTGCTTTGCAAGATATTTTTTCTCAGGGGTACATCACTGTATTTCGTTGAAATAAATGCAGATCGTACCAGCAGTGACTGAGCTTCTTGTTGCTCAGTTTATGTGGCTAGACTATGATAACCCATCAAAGCCTATATATCTCTACATAAACTCTCCGGGGACGCAGGTTATTAATTGATATTTCCTTAATCCATGAAGTATTATATTTCCTGTTCTAACGAAGCTTGTAGTATCGTTGTAATTTTCATTGTTTTGACCATCTTGTTATTTTAATATTCAAGACCTAGTTTTTGTTGTTTTGGTGCTTGTTGATAACTTAGAATGAGAAGATGGAGAATGTTGGATTCGAAACTGAAGCATATGCTATAGCAGATATGATGGCTGTAAGTAGTCCTTTCCTTAACTTAAATTAATTCCTTTTGTCCAATATTTTTCATGGAATAACTGCGTATTTGGTCTTTGAATTTTTTGGTAAAATCCATTCCTCTTAAAAAAGAAAGTTCAGTAAGAAAATGGAAGTTGGGGCAAACAGGAAATAACATTACAAGAGAGCTCCAGTTGCTGGTAATAAAGCGAAGGGAAATCTCTATAAGAACCGACAGAAATCCAAGGAAGTGTTGAAGTGAGCATATGCCATATCTTTCCCATAGTGCATTCCCCTCTTGAAAGATCGTGTGTTTCTTGCTGCCAAATATTCCTTAAGATAGCGAAAAAAACACCCTACTATGATGGCCCTCCTTCATCCTAAAACAGGAGTTATAGAAGGATTTCCATCCGATATTGACCGATAGTACCAACTTTAGGCTGGTCTTCAAAAACCTCCCTAAACATAAGCAGAAAAAGAGTAATGTCAAAGCATGTGATTCTTTTGCCCCGACATTACCCCGCCCCGCCCCTAAAGTTATTATACCAATGTGGACCTAAGCTCAAAGTAGTTAATATTGGGTTAAAGAGTACGGTGTTAATTCTTCCCATGTATGACGAGCCAGGCACAAAGCTTTGTCTTCTTCAAGATGGATATTAACCTTCCACAGCTTACCGAGTTTATGAAACACACCCATTGGAAGAAGTTTTTTTTCTTCTTCTTTTTTGTTTTATTTATATTTATTTATTATTATAATTTTTTTTTTTGCAAGCTAAAGCCCAAGTTAGCCCAAGTAGACAAGATGTTCCTTTGCCTACAAGGTATCAAATAAAACAAACTGTAACAGCCCAAGCCTATCACTAACAAATATTGTCCTCTTTGGGCTTTCCCTTTTGGGCTTCTCCTTAAGATTTTAAAACACGTTTGCATGGGGAGATGTTTCCACACCCTTTATAAGGAATGCTTCGTTCCCCCCTCCAATCAATGTGGGATCTCACAATCCACCCCTCTAGGGGTCCAACGTTCTCGCTGGCACACCGCCTATTGTCTGACTTTGATACTATTTTTAACAGCCAAAGCTCACTGCTAGCAAATATTGTCCTCTTTGGGCTTTCCATTCAGGACTTTTCCCTAAGGTTTTAAAACGCCTCTGCTAGGGAGAGGTTTCAAACCCTTACAAGGAATGCTTCATTTCCCTTTCCAACTAAAATGCTTCATTTCCCTCTCCAACTAAGGTGAGATTTCATACCAGGGCACGAAATGATGATGGGAAAAAGATTTATAATTTAAGAAATTCCAAATGACTTGGGAGATCAAACTTGATATTTGTGGAATCCAAAATGGTGGAAGATAGCCCCTTGAATGAAGGATTAAAAGGGAAATATACCAGCTTCATCCCCTCTATCACGTAAAGCTTTCTTACATTGGAAGTAAACCGAGGACCCAGAGACATTTTTTCCTACCTGATGATAGCTTATTAATCCATTAACGTCGGCTGCTAAATTATTTTATGATAAGTAAAAATGTGCCAAAATAAAACCGTATCAATAGTTTATGATTTAGTTACTTCGTTGTTTTTATTATGCCATCAACAAGGTCTCAGCTTAATTCTTTTTACATCTGTGTAGTATTGCAAACCTGATGTCTATACTATAAACTGCGGAATGGCATTCGGTCAAGCGGCAATGCTTTTGTCACTTGGAACCAAGGGTTACCGTGCTGCCCAGCCTAACTCCTCCAGTACGTTCCTCGCCTCTTAAAACTGATATATAATTCTTTCATTTTGCATAATTCTGCATGCTCATCAACCATCCAGGATTATGGTAACTTGTTTTTCCTGGCTCGCGAGGATCATTCCCCTCCTTTTTGACCATTGTCTTTCATAATTGCAGCTAAACTGTATCTGCCTAAAGTTAGTAGATCAAGTGGTGCGGTCATAGATATGTGGATTAAGGTACGCATACTTCCCTCTCTCTGTTGAGCTTTAGCCAGTGTCTCCCTCTCATTTTCCTGGAACTCGTCTTAGGCCAGAGAACTTGATGCCAACACCGATTACTATATCGAGCTATTAGCTAAAGGAACTGGTAAACCCGTGGAAGAGATTGCTAAAGATGTTCAACGACCCAAGTACTTCAATCCCCAAGAAGCCATTGACTATGGCCTTGTAGACAAGATAATCAGCTCACGGGATTCTGCGTTCGAAAAGAGGGTCATTATCACATACATTTCTCTCTCTCGTTTTCTTTTAAGATGCTTTGAATTTCGTCATGCAAGTCTAACATTTTGCTTCTACAATCAGAACTACGACGATATGCTTGCGCAGTCGAGAGCCATGAGGAAAGGAGCCGGAGGCAATCCACAAGCCGCGCCATCCGGGTTGAGGTAATTCAGACGTGTAGAAATAGAAGGATACATAACCCCACTCTTCCATAGCTAGCTGCTACCCCCTGTATGGGCTTTATAATTCTTTCTTTCTTGGGGTGGGGTGTTTTGGTTTACTTCTGAAGGACTTGACTAATGAATGAACATCAGCAATGTGATCTTTATAGGTGGTTTGTATATTGAAAAACTCTCTCTCATTTAGGTCTAGTTCTGTGTTTTTACGGTTATTATGATTTTGTGATGTTTACTCTCACTTGCTCTTGCTCTTGCAATTGTATGGGATGCGAGCCAGTTCTCTTGCAATTGTTTGCTCATTCTATAGATCTTTCTTATTATGATTTGAACATTAGAACGTCGTTTCAAGCTACCTGTCTGCACTTTCATTTTAGTCCGCTATAAGATCTTTCTTATTATGAACAGAAAATTCTCTAATTCTCTAAATAAGAGAAGTGTCAGGATATCTCATGACCAAAGGTCTTATTTAAGTGACTTTGGACAAATATTTGTCATAATTAAGTAATATATTAAGATATTTAATAAATATATTAAGATATTTAATATGTTAAAATATATATTTAACAAATTTGAGTCACATTTTTGACATATTTACTCATTTTAACCTCAATCAAATTTTCTAAATATTTTTTTTAATGTATATAGTATATATTAATCATTTTAATATTTAATAATCGAATACAATGTTTCTATTAGGTAGCTACTAAGGAGATATCTCCATGTTAGAGAAACAGATTCTTCAGAATTGTATGATATTGTCCACTTTACATAAGCTTTCATGGCTTTGCTTTGGGCTTCCCCAAAAGATCTCTACAATGGTATGATATTGTCTATTGCTTTGGGTTTTCCCATAAGATCTCTACAATGGTATGATATTGTCTATGTTTACTTTGAGCATAAGCTGTTATGACTTTGCTTTGGGCTTCTCAAAAGGCTTCATACCAATAGATTTAGTATTCTTCACTTATTGGCTTCTCCACTCCAAAAGGCCTCATACCAATGAATTTAGTATTCATCACTTATAAACCCATGATCATTCCCTAAATTAGAGGATGCAGGACTTTCATCATCCAACACTCCACACTTTTATAAATATCAGAACAAAACTTTATATCTTTAAGAGAGATAGATGCCGGAAAGAAATGTACAAAGAATTTGAGATTTATGTTATATTGTTTAACTCATTCGTTGCAAAAGGTCACGAGCAAAGCATGTGTGCGAATATAGCAATCCTAAATGAATAATTGGAATTAATAAAACAATATGGTAATAAAATATTTTCCAAATTATTTAACAAAAATAAAAAAAAAATATTCCAAAAGAATTTGAAATTTCAGTCTTAAATAAAAAGAAAAAAAAGGAAAAAAAAAAAAGAAAAGAAAAATAAAGTGTAGGGGGAAGGGATCGGCGAAGCAAAAGAAAACGGTGGGGGTTTCGTTGTGCTTCACTCAGGTAGAGAGAGCTCAAGGCCATTGATACCCTTGTTCGAGACATTTCAGAGCTTTGGAGATCTATATCCATGTCGTTGAATTGTTAGTTTTGCCATACCGGTCCAACTTTGTTTCATCTCAGCGTCTCCGCGCCGGTCACTGCAATGGTGGTCTGCAAATGCCGCAAGGTACTACAATTCTCCCTCTTCCTCTGCCTTCTGTCGCTATTGTGTAGTGCAGGGCAGGATTATACTTGTTATTTTTCCTTTTCATTTCTGATTCGGATTCTGGAGGCTTGATTGATGTTGAAATTGGGATCGGATCCGGGGTTGGGTGTTTGGAATTTGAAGCGATCTGAATGGTTGACTAATTGATTGTATGTAGAATTACGGAATTATAAGCTCATTGCTACGCGGGTAGTTTTAATTTTCTATGGATTTTCATGAATTTTGTAAGCATCATTATTTGGATCGAGGAAATGTCCGAAGTTAACTTCGCTATGTTGCTTATTGGTTTACCGTTTAACTGAAATGCGGTTTCTTATTGTTGCTGTAATTTTTTATCGTGATAGCCTTGTTTTTTTTCTGGCTTTGTTAAAATCAATGAACTTGAGAATTCTTTTGCTTTGTGTTTTTTGGTGCTTCAGGCCACGAAGTTGTATTGTTTTGTTCATAAGGTTCCCGTATGTGGAGAATGCATATGTTTCCCAGAACACCAAATATGCGTGGTAAGCTTATTCATCATTTTACAGTAGGGGGAAAATACTGTTTGTATTTCAATCTCTTATCGCATGAGTTTCTTTTGCAATTTATTTCAATCTGTTTTACGACTTCCCAGTTGTATTCTCTCTCTCTCTCTCTCTCTCGTATGTCCCTGTGGTAATTTTTGGCGGTTCACAATATGGAGTGTTGATAAATATTTGGATAATTAGCTACCATGGGATCACCTTTGTATTTTCCACCTTTTGTGTATAGTGCAGAAGGGATCATTCACCAAAGAGTTCACCTGATTATATAGGGGGAAATAATTATTTAATCTCATTTTCCTGCTTAAGAAGTTATTCCTTGTTTAGTTTTGTAAAATTTGCTCCAAACGGTATAGGGAGAATGGTATTCCTTCTTAAGAATAACTTCTCAAGTTAGACAGGAAAATTTGCTCTAAACGGTACAGGTAGACTAATAAATGGTATTCCTTAAGCTATACTCTAAAAGGTATAGGGAGAATACTTCTCATTTTCCATCATTTAGATGGAAGGTGTGAGGGTTTTTGTACCCTTGGAAAGTTGCAAAGTCTTAAAAGTTACTCTTAAGGAGCAAAACCTTTCTATTTTTGGGGATCTTAGGAAAAAGAAAGTGTAGATTATGATTAAAATTAGGGTGAAGTGGGCAAAGGATAGAAACAAAAATATTATTCATGAATATGTGACTAGGGAGGAGAGAGAGAATTGAATGTGTCTCCTTGGAAGGGGACTTCGAATCTATTATTTGTCAGGAGGATACTAGTTTGAGACAAAAGCTTAAGTAAGGTGAAGTGGGCAAAGGATAGGAAAAAAAAAACCTCTTTCTTCCACAATCGGGCCAGAGGAAGAAGGAACAAGGATAGGATTGATTTCTTGGAGAAAGATAGTGGGGAGGTGCTAAGGGAGAGAAATGAGATTATTTCTTTTTTAACAAATCTTTTATGCCCCTACCCTTTCCCTAGGTCATTTGTAGAAAGGGTTAGAGAGGAATCCTATCTCAACCCAAGATAGGGAAGAGCTAGAGGCCCCTTTCACTTTAAAGGAAGTTTGTAAGGTGGTTGTTGGTTTTGATAGGTCTGTCTCCTAGTCTTGACAACTTCACTATAACCTTCTTTTAGAAGCATTGGGACAACATTAAGGAGGACATGTGGAAGGTTTTTTGTGAGTTTCATGAGCGGGGTATTACTGATTCTAAAATGAATGAAACCTATATATGTCTTATTCCAAAAAAAAGAGAAGACAAACAAGGTGGAAGATTTCAGACCCATAAGTCTTATAACAAGTTTGTATAAGATTATTGCTAAGACTTTAGCTGGTAGATTAAGGAGAGTCCTTTCAAATTCCATTTCCAATTATCAGGGAGCTTGCGCAGAAAATTTTGGATTAAGTGATTATGGCTAATGAAGCCATCGAGGATTATAGGGAAAGAAAAGAGGAAAGGATGATTTTTAAGATTGACTTTGAGAAAGCCTATAACCATGTGGATTTAAACTCTTTGGATAGAGTTTTGGGGTTAAGTGGAAAACTTCGATGTGGAACTAAGTTAGAACATGGGAGACCTAGAGACAAGATTTTTCTTTGTTCTCTTAGTGGTTGATGTTCTCAGTAGGCGCGTGTTGACAGGAGGGGAAAAGGTGGGATTGAGGGCTTCAAGGTGGATAACGACTTGGTTTATCAATCTCACCTTTAGTTTTTTGATGACACTCTTCTCTTGCTCTCGACGTGAGAGTTATTTTGCTAATATAAACAGATCCTTGTCCTTTTCTGAAGCTTTATGTGGTCTTGAGATTAACAAGAGGAAGAGTTCCATTTTTGGTATAATTTGTTGTCCTTCCAAGATAGTGTTGTGGGTGGTGGCTGTGGGGGTGAGGTTAGTAGTTCCCTTCTACTTATTTAGGACTTATTTTGGGTGGTAATCCTTAAAGTAGAGATCATGTGGGGGTGAGGTTAGTCAGTTCCCTTCTACTTATTTAGGACTTCTTTTGGGTGGTAATCCTTAAAGTATAGATCATGGGTATCAATATTAGCACAGAGATCATTGAAAAATTTGCTAGCATTTATGGTTGTAAAAAGGGAGAATGACCAAATATGTACTTAGGACTACATCTAAAAGGGAACGACAAATCCTTTTCCTTTAGGAAGATTATTATTGAGAAAATAGAAAGAAGGTTGTCAACATGGTCATCACGTTATACTTCAAAAAGTGGAAGACTCACCCTAATACTTGTCACATTATCCAACCTCCCTACTTACTACATGTCTTTATTTGAAATGCCACAAAAAGTGGCCGCGGATATAGAAAGACTATTCAGAAACTACTTGTGGAAAGATGGCGCACATCTTGTTGGTTAGAATATTATAAACCTCCCAATAGAAAAGGGAGGCCTCGGTCTTCTCTCGATAAGGAAGAAGAACAAAGCTCTCCCCGACAAATGGATATGGAGATATCATCATGAAGAAAAGGCCTTATGGTGAAATCTTATAAAGACTAAGTGTACTTCTACATCAAACAAAAATCACCCCCTCCATCTTCTACAAAAGGGCCTTTGAAGTACATAAAGAAACATCAAAATCTCATCACCAACCGAACTCACCATAAGGTGGGTAATGGGGGAAGCACAACATTTTGGACTGACCCATGGATTAAAAACACCATGCTAACCTTGAAGTATCCACTTTTGTACAGGCTCTCTCATAGCAAAAAAGCCACGATTAAAGAAACGTGGAATGTTATCAACAAATTTTGGGACTTGAAGCTTGGTAGGAATTTAAAGGATAATGAAACAATGGAGTGGGCTGAATTAAGCCTTGACCTTGCCCTTGTGGTATTGTCAAACAAAGAAGGTATTGTCAAACAAAGAAGACTCACTGACTTGGCTCCCCAGCGTTGATGGGGTCTTTTCTACAAAATCCTTGATGATGGACATGGGGGAAAAAGTAGAAGTAATAAATCCCATGCTAGCTAAGACAATATGGAAAGGACATCAACCTAAAAAGGTGAAGTTCTTCTTTTGGGAAATAGCGCATAAAGCCATCAGCACAAGTGAAAATCTTCAAAAAGAATTCCTTACATCACTCTTTCTCCAAATTGGTGTCCATTATGCTAGAAAAAAAACGAATCACAAAGTCACTTGTTTATGCAATGCACATACGTAGATTTTTTGGACGACGATTCTCAATGTATTCGGATGGCATCTCACATTTCCTTTGGAGGTAAAAGATTTTTTGGATATGACCTTAACATACCACCCTTTCAAGAACGCAAAAGCCCTATTATGGAAAAATCTCATCATGTCTTTCTTTTGGAATCTGTGGAAAGAAAGAAATCAGATAATATTTGTAGAAAAGACATGGACCTACACAAAAATTTTCGACAATGTTGTTTACCCAGTTATATCTTAGTGTAAACTGTCTAATATTCCTTACATCACTCTTTCTCCAAATTAGTGTCCATTATGCAAGAAAGAAAACGAATCACAAAGTCACTTGTTTATGCAATGCACATACGCAAAATTTTTGGACGACGATTCTCAATGTATTCGGATGGCATCTCACATTTCCTAGGAAGGTAAGGGATTTTTTGGATATGACCTTAACGTACCACCCTTTCAAGAACGCAAAAGCCCTATTATGGAAAAATCTCATCATGGCTTTCGTTTGGAATCTGTGGAAAGAAAGAAATCAGAAAATATTTGCAGAAAAGACATGGACCAACACAAAATTTTTCGACAATGTTGTTTACCAAGTTATATCTTAGTGTAAACTGTCTAATATTTTTACTTCCTATAGTTATACTTCTCTCCTTGCAAATTGGGAAGGTCTTTTGTAAAAAAAAAAAAAAAAAAAAATGTTTTCTAGAACCAATCTTAGAAAAGTTTCAGAAATGGTTGTCTGGTTGGTAAAAGTTTTCTTTTTCTTCCAAAGCAGTCTTAGGTGGGATTCCCAGCCTTTTCTTGTCTTTATTTCGGATCCATGTTACTATGAGTAAAACGCTTGAGGGACTGGTGAGAAACTTTTTGTGGGAGATGGTTGAGGAGGGTTGGGTCCCATTTGGTTAAGTGGGAGTTGGTGTTGAAGCCTTTAGAGCTTGGAGGCTTGAGTATTGGGAGCTTGAGGTTGTGCAATGAGACGCTTTTGGCTAAGTGGCTGTGACATTTTTTTTAAGAATCTGACAATCTGTGGTATAAAGTGATTGTGAATTGGTACGACTCTCACCCCTTTTGAGTGGTTTTGAGGGGCCTCAAAAAGGGGAAAAAAAAAAAAAACGCTGGAAAGCTATATCTTCATGTTTCCTTTCTTTTCTCAGTTTATCAGGTGCTTTGTTGGGGAAGGATGTGAGTTTTTTGTTTTTTTTTTGAGAGGATCTTTGGGTTGGCGATAAACCCATGTGCTTCTTTTTCCTCGTCTCTATTGCCTTTTGAATAAGACGTTGTATTTGATATCCTCCGTGTTGTCTTCTCTTGGTCTCTCTACTTTAATCTAATGGTTACATTGTTCGCTTACTGATAGGGAGGTGATTGATGTGGTGAGGCTTCTTTATATCCTTTGAGATCAGGTTGTTACTCTGAGATGGAGAGATGCTAGGGTGTGGACCCCTGATTCTTCTAGGGGTTTCTCTTGCTGTTCCTCTCTTTCTATATATATTTTTGGAGTTTCCACCTCAAATAACTTTGGCTTTGGGGTCACTTGTCTGATAAGAAATCTCATGATGTTTCTTCTCTACTCTATTTGTTGGTTGACTTTTAACTTCACCTTGGGGCCAGGGATTTTTACATGTAGACTCTAATTCTTTGGAGAGTTTTCTCATAGTTCTTTTCTTCTCTCTTCTGCGCAGTTCCCACTCTCTCTTATACCTTTGTTTTTTTCAGTTTGCAGTTTTCTAAAGCGTTATTATTTTTTTTTATTGAAACCAAGTTTTCAGCGAGAAAAAAATGAAAGAATATAGAAGGGTCCAAATAGGGCAAAAAATGTGGGCCAACAAGAAAACTGTCTAAAAAATGACTGCTCAAATGAACCCAACAGAACAAAACCTGATGAGAAAGAAAACTGTTGTAGTCCAAAAGAATAAGACCAAATGAAAGATCACAGTAGTCATTATTCACAAACATCCAAAGCGAGACATAAACTTAGCAAAAGACCAAACGTTCCCTGTATATCTTCCCCCACTAAAGGTTCTATTGTTTCTTAAGCAAAATTTCAAAAGGACACCTAAACAGCTCCCTTTTTCAGCTGCTGCAATAGAATGACTTAGAATATGAGCAATTCTCTTTGTTAGGCTTTATTCCTTTTAGGTTTGTGCTATGTTAATGTTGTGCTTCTTCTTCCTTTAAGATTCGCACCTATTCAGAGTGGGTATTGAATGGAGATTATGATTGGCCTCCAAATTGCTGCCTGTGTCATGCTACACTTGAGGAAGGAACTGGTCCCCAAACTACTCGATTGGGATGCTTGCGTATGTGACTTTGTATATTTACTTACCTTCTTTCCATGCAATTTTTAAGAATAGAGTGGATTTCAATTGAAATGTTGAAGTAGTTATGTAATTCATTGTTCTCATGCTAGATGTTATACATACGGATTGCTTGGTCTCACATATCAAGAGCTTTCCTCCATCCACTGCCCCTGCTGGCTACGACTGTCCCGCCTGTTCCATTTCGGTATGGTATATATGTACACTTTTTATTATTTAATTCAAATTCATATATGATCCCAGCACATGCCTTTGACACCTCTATGTCATTGTTGTGTTGTTTCTTCTTGATGATCAATTTTTTCAAGTTCCCTGATTGATGTGAATATAGTCTTCTATAATGGAAACTACAATATTGTCACATGTCTGATTACTTTAAGATGCATGTATATTCTTGGTGCAGATATGGCCTCCGAAGAACATTAAAGATTCAGGATCTCGTCTACATGCAAAGCTAAAGGAAGCTATCTTGCAGGTTAGGCTCACATGCCTGATAGAAATTTTTGGGGAGATGATTATCTCAGTTCTCATATGACTGTATTTCTATTTTCTCTTCCTTAGTTCTTGCTTCTACTGCCTGTACAATCCCTGGGGATGTGTGATGCTCTACTTAAGAAACTAAAGAGGGAAAATTACTGGATACTTAATATTAGATACCGCAGAATGATACCACAGAATGATAATAAGCTGAACTTTATCCCACAGTTCTAGTTCCAATCACTTGCCTTAAAATTATTCTTCTTTCATTTCAAGTCACCTATAAGATCTCTCAATCTTTAATATGCTTTCTTCTTGAGCTTGACCCGAGTAGATTCATAGAATCTTACAGGGTAGCAAGAAACACTCAAGAAGCTAAAAACCTCCCATAATCCCTGAATAATCACTATCACAAAACAATAATCAGATTCATCGTCAAGCTTCTCCTCCACTTGTATTGCACGAGCATGGGGTCTATGATGTATGACTGGATGCCTTCCTCTGCTTTCGAAGCTAGAGCAGATGAAAATGGAAACTACTTTTATTTTTCCTATTTTTCCTCTCCTTTTCTCTCTTAGAACTTCGTACTTCTAAGTAGGAATATAAAGGTCATGGCTAGGATCCCCCTTAAGCCATCTTGAAGAGAAGGTGAAAAGGAGTTGCAAGAGCCTGCCATCTACTGTCCTATCTCTTTGTGATCAACCTAAGGTTAATCAGAGATTTAAAAGAACGATGTTGTATTTTGTAGACAGCTTAATCAGAGGGAATTAGAGCAAAATGTTGATCTCTCATTTTTGTAATCAGCAACTTTCAGGCTCCTAGAATGATGTTTGAGGAAACTAGAACTTAGTTTCCATGCAGTTTGAGTAACCTTTTTGTGAAGTCTTTATGCCACAAGCTTACTAGAGGAATAGAAATTCTTGATGATCATATCCGAAGGAAAATGCCTAACTTTCTCCTCTCTCCAAATAGGTGTGTGTGTTATTTAAAAGAAGCCCTGAGAGTCTTGTTCATTGAATCATTGCCCCTTTTGGGCAAAGCTCTTCAATATCTTTGGGGTTAGTTGGTGTTTTCCCTGCTCTTTTGAAGAGGTCATCCTTTGGCTTTTTTCTCGGCCTAAATCTTAATCATGTGGCTATAATTGTGTTGTTTGATACAGTGGATGCTATCCTATGGGTCTTTGGCTAGAGCGATATAAGAGAACCTCCACTCTGCAGAAGCAGATGAGCTTTGAAAATCTGTATCTTATCAAGTTTCATTCCTCTTCTTGGTTCCTTTTCTAAATTCTTTTGTAGCTATGATTTACATATTTTGGCCAATTGGGAAGCCTTTTTGTAATCCCTTTGCTTTTTGGGGATATCTCATCTCCCTTCTTTTATACATGACTTCTTAAGTGAATATATTTCTCTGTTTAATTTTTTTTTTCTAAGTTCAAAACTTTAATAATCTTCTTTGTAAGGCTATCTGAAAGGCTAAATGCCCTAAAAAGTGTAGGGTTTTCCTAAAGACTGCGTGCTTTAGGGGATGAGTGTGCCAAAAATAGGGATCTGTACCGATGTCCCTCATCAAGTTAGTGCTTTCTTTGGGAAAACAACAAAGAGCTCTACAGGTGCCTCTCATTAAGTTGGTGCAGTCTTTGTAAAAACAACAGTGAGAATGCTCATCACCTCTTAGTAGCTACCTTTACACTGAAGCTTTGGTGGATGTGCAATTATGAATCTCATGGAGAGTTCAATCCTGGCTTAAATTATGGGACCTACACATATTAGTACAGTAGACCGCTGTCCCTGGTCAGAACCACACGTGCAAGTTTTCCCGTATGTGGCTCGTTCGTGCTTTCCGAGGTGCTGCCTGCAACAGAAAGGAAGGGATCCATGTAGCTGCTGCGATATGACCTACTCGAACAATTGCCCTACTTCATCAAAACTTTTGTTAGCTTGCTGTTTTGTCTATAGGCTCAAATACTATTTAAGTTAATGATGTCCAACATGTGCATTATCAATATTGAGAGCATTATCAGTATTGTAATGGAGAGGAAAGCTTTAATCATATAAAATACTATCTAAACACACAAGGTTGAGAGCTATTTAGCTAAAGTTGAATGTTATTATTTATTTTTTTTTAACAAAATCTACACTAGGACATTTTTTTATTTATTATACTATGGGATCTTAAGGGTAGAACATTGTACTAAATGAACTTTATTTGAGACTCTTTGAGTCTCATCTAATTCCTGGTTCTATTGCTATGTTGCTGGTTGTAGCATGTTATTGTCTTACTAGTATTGTTTCTTTTTGTTCATCAGACTGGTCTGGAAAAGAGTTTGTTTGGAAATCATCCAGTAGGATTATCAGCAACAGAATCCCATGGGCCTCCCCCTGCCTTTGCCTCAGATCCCTTGGTTTCCTCTTCAGGAGATGCACATAACAATAAGAGCTCATTAAATTCAATAGCAAACGTTGTCTCAAATACGGGTGAAGGATTCTCAGCCACAACTGGAGCTGGATCTTCCAAAAATAACATTTCAGATATTGTTGAGATTGAAATTCCTGGTCCAGAAGGGAATTTTGTGAAAGGCTCAAGTCCTTCAGCCGTAAGAATATCTTCTCATTGAAAGATGATTAGTCAACATATTATTCATTTGCTTACTTTCAGTTTATTCTCATACCATTTGTTTTTAATTTTCAAATGCAATCCAGCCTGTTGCTACCACAAGAAAGGGTGCAATCAATTATGACAGGCAAAGTTCTGAAATTTCGTATTATGCTGATGATGAAGATGGTAACAGTAAGAAATACGTTCGAAGAGGTAAGTTACATGCTTATCAAACGTCACTTAAGTGGCCATTTGTTTCCCTCTTTACTCTCATCCTGGAATTTCATAAACTTGTTCCTTTGTTAAAATAGACATCAAACTCGTGTCTGGCCTTCTCTGCCTGTAGTAACGTGTTGATCCCTCAGCATTTGAAATCCACAAAAATGATTGGTTAGTTGAAATTCCTGAAGCCTAAACAAATTCAATCTTCTAGCATTCCCTGATATTTCATACCATGTCCCAAGCAAACATTTGAAGAAATCCCTTCAGGCTTTTGATATACGAGTGCTTTCGATCTTTTGTACTGCCAAATATTACTATTATTTTTTGCCAGAGTCATATATTTTCTTCCCTTTTAAGTTGGGATGTAACTAAGTTCATCTTGAAAGTTCTTGATAATGGGACATTAAGCTCACCATTTCCTTACGCAGCACATATTTTGGAGACTCTTTAATTTCAGCACCTTTTTATTTTTTGTTTTCACAAAATAGAGCAGTGAGCTCCTTACTTCAGTCATGGTTTTGGCTTCTTAGTTTTCTGCCTTGTCAATACTAATATTAGTAATTGTTTTTGCTGTTCCTTAGTATTTTTTTACACATTTTTGCTGCATGTTGTTTTGGTATTATTATCATTACTCCATTTATTTGTTGCCTGCAGGTCCTTTTAGGCACAAGTTTCTTAGAGCGCTACTTCCTTTCTGGTCGACAGCATTGCCAACCTTACCCGTGACTGCGCCTCCACGTAAAGATTCATTGGGTGCCAATGATGTCAGTGAAGGCCGTGTTCGGCACCAAAGACCCTCCAGAATGGATCCCAGAAAAATTCTTCTTGTCATAGCAATCATGTAATTCCCGTATATCTATATGCCTTTATTTTCCTCTCGTTCTCTTAATCATATGCTTTATGGTTTGCTTGAAGTGCTCCTTTTTCTTAATTGTGTAATGTGTAATGTGTATGTGCATTGGATTTCCTGAATCATGTGCAGGGCATGTCTGGCAACCATGGGTATTTTGTACTACAGACTTGCACAAAGAGGTATAGGAGAAGAAGTTGTGGATGACGAGCAGCAACTGAAAGCAGCACAATGAGACCATATTTGAAGAGGTCTATAATCTTTAGCTCTTACCAGCCTTGTAGCTCGCGTTAGAATTTGTATGGCTCCTTGAAATCGGACCTTTTATGAGTTCATGCAGACGATATACGAACACTGTAAGTATCTTTTACTTGAGGCTTTTCTGCTACAGTGAGATGAAGTTTTTTTTTAATTTTTATGTGAGCCTTTTTGTCATCTTACAACTCTACTTGTGTTCCTTCACATGTAAGGATTGTGGATCAGAGGATTAGGTAAAAGAAAAGATCTTTGATTTGAACTATTTGTTTTGTAATTACTCATTCAGTCAATAATTTACATCATAGGGGTTTTTAATTTAGCTTTTTTTAGATATGGAAATTCTAGATTCTAGTTTTCATCTGTTGTAGTTTTGAGAAGTAGGGTTTGGGTCTGGTTGATCATTTTATTGAATGATTTGAACCACTGGATTTGATTTGGTGCAGAAGTGAATGAACTATTGGATCCAAAAACCTAAACCAGAATAATTGATGACCTTCATTTTGATCTACCTTATTTTTCTTTTTTACACGTCGTGGTAGGTGTGCACAGGACGGAGTTTTTGGACCAACCCAAAATTTCGTAGAATAGAACTGAACAATGTGTCCAACCCCATCTCAACTCGGCCCTTATATTTTTGGGTCGAGTTGTGTTAGGTCGAACTTTTTTATTTGTTTTCCATCCCACTCTTATCACAAAATAGAATCAGACCAAACAACCAACAATCCGAAGAGGAAGTAAATGAGAATTTAAACAAATTTAGATTAAATTATCTTCATAGGTAAAACATCTAACATAATCCTTCCATGTGTTAATGATGTCTATTCAAAGATTACAAACTTCTAACCTCTATACCAATTGTCTTTCCCGGAACATTATGTAATGATTATGTGATTCATATTCACTTTTTCATGTTTTCAAGTTACTACAATGGAGTTACTAGGAAGTCGCCAACTACCCTCTCATATTTATGAAGTTATCAAAGTTGCCAACTACCCTCTAGTAATGAGGAGTTATTTATACACAACTTGCATATATATCTTAGTTGGTACAACCATGAAGCTTCTCCTTGATGCTTATGATGTTATCAAATTACTACGATGGCGGGATTGCTAGAGGGTTGCCAACTAACCTCTAGTAGAAAGATTGTATTTATAATCAATCAGTATAGGTAACTTAGTTGGTACTGACAGAGGATCACGCTCCTCATGTTTATGATGTTATCAGGTTACTTCAAGGAGAAGCGGGAGCGTTGTTAACTTAACTCCGGTAGTAAAGAGTTATTTATACAATACTCACATAAATATCTTAATTGATTAGACAGGGAATATCAATTACGCTTAGTAATATGACTTTTATGAGTCAAGATAAGTATGAATGGACGGGACTCAATAATACTTTTATTTTTAGTTCTTAGGTTTCACATTTTAATTCTTAATTAAATTTCCTAAAACTAAATAGATATGGTAGATATTAATACCCATTTTGGCCCTTTGTCTCTATCACTAACAAAGTGGAGAGCACAACATATTACATATTATTTTATTCATTAAGACTAGATATTTAAATCAATAAAGAAATGGAAACTCAAATAGATTAAGTAAGCCATGTTTTAATTATTTTATGTTTGAGTAACATTATATTACTAAACATTATATTAATTTATATTAATACATTTTCTGTTTGGTAGCTCAATCATTAGATCTTAAGCGTGTTTGGCTTGAAATTTTTTTAGTAAACATGTGAATAAGAACAAAGCATGTTAAAAAAACACATGTTCCGAAATAGTTTTTACAAATAGTTCGAAGACAAGTAAATAATATGGTTATGTTCTAAATTCTCGATTCTCATAATAAAAATTTAGAAAAATGCATAAATTACATAGATTGATAAGCGATATGTGTCTAGAATAAAGAGTATATACACAAAAGTATATTTGAAGTAATTTTTCAAACCATTCAACAATAAAAATGTGTTTAAGGACTCATTAAATATGCATTAACTTTCATCCCGATCCATATGCATAAATTTCATAAAAAAATAAGTTTTGTGAAACATCGGAAAGATCCATTTTGTCATTTATATGAATAAATTATTCTAATTAGTAAGAGTTCAACGGGACCTACCTCCTCTTTTTTTCTGATTCGAGGGGGATCCTGTTGAGTTCTTACGCTTTCATGTCTACAACTCAGTTCATCCGATTATTATAGAGAAGAACCTAATCCAGAATATGAACCATAAAAGAAAATACCGACTAAACCAATCACAGAATACCAGTTATAATACTATTATCCAAAGAGGAATCCTTCCAGTAGTCTCGACCATTTGTCCCACTTCCCTCCCCATTTCCCTCCCCATTTCATCAAGTGGTCGTGTTAGAGACAAAAACAGTCATAGATCCATATGCATAAATTTCATAAACGAAAAGTAACTATGGACTCAATTTTTTCTACTACAATAAAGTTGTTACCATATGTAGTGTAGAAATATTCATTTAAAGTTATTTTAAATGATGTTATTATCTTAAACATGTGAAGTAAGACTATAAAAATAACACTAAGAAAATGGTAAAGAGGAAAAAATAAAGTGTAGCGTTTGAAAAAAAATAAAATCAATGTCCTATTTTGACCTTAAGGGCTATAGAAAGACGTATGCACCTATCCTAAGACTTTCATTGTGATACTGTCATCATTTGTACAGTCGTTCCTTATCTTTACCTGAAATATACGAGTAGCACATGACTTGAGTATTTTAAGAAATACTTACTAAGTAACTCTACTAGTGGGGTCGGAAAATGCGAACACATGTAACATGGAAAGACCTATCATTTGAAAACATCATAACATGGTCTTAGGCAGCTTTCGAGTCTAGTCAAGGTTCGATGTATAGTGCTTCTCTAAACATGGCCCATGCATGCGAGCATGGATTCAACAAGCGGGCTCGCACACTCCTGCCTGGCGTCAAGCTAGCACTCGCTAACGGACTATGCCAAACATCAAGGAGGGAAAGGGCCTGCATGACATCATCGAACATAAATGTCGTAAATCATTAGTCGTGATGTATGCATCTGTACTCACCATAATGAGGAAGTATTCCGATGTACATGACACACAAATATGCATGTGGTATCTGTAGCTTTTAATAATGACATAATGTATGATGCAAGACAAACCTCCATTTATCTATAACATAATAAGTACGTGAATTATGGTCAAGGAGGCTTATGCATTATAGATCATTGGTTTCATAGCAGTTATATATAACATGACATGATAACGTCATAACATAGCTTTTATACGTAACATAACTTATTGTGGCATCACACAACTTATCACAGCATAACATAGTATAACGTAACATATCAATCATACATATGACACATGCAGGGGTCACAGGACACACATCATCATATATTATACAATTCATCCAACCAAGCCGATATTGGAGCCACTTAGTTGACATGAATCGGAGTCCCAAAGTATTCCTAAAACTGGCTTGACTTTATCCTGAAAATTCGTTTCAACCTAGGTAGACCGATAACATCATATCAAAAATATTCTAACGAACTTTATTTACCTAATTCTCAAATAATTTCAATTTATAGCTCAAAATAGTTTAAATTGAGCAATCCGGGATTAAACTAACCTTAAATGCCTCTCATAAGGTCAAATTAGCTCCTGGAGGGTCAATAATATATTGGATACGCACACACTTTTTACATAGATTTTGAATTTTGAAACTTAAAAATTGGATCGAGATTAAAAAGACAAAAATGAAAGTAAATAAAAATAAAAGATGAAAATCGGATGAAAATTAAATTGAATCCAATTATAGAACGGTGTTGTTCAAATTTATTACAAATGAGAAAGTAAGTTTGGGATACAATTAAAAAAATGAAATACAAATAACTCAAATACAAAGATATACCGATGCTCTGAAACGACCTTCTCTGTGACCACACAACTCTCGAACGCTCCTCCACCTCAATTGGCAGCCTGCAAACATCTGGAAAAGAAAGTAGAAAGGATGATTATAAAAATATTTGGTGAGCAACCAAGTTGTAAACTTTCATTAATCCTTATCCTAGTAGGTATCCATGGATTTTACTCTTGGCTCAGGAAGTTTTGCGTCTAGTCTCTATTGCTATTTAAGCATCTGGGGTGCCTCAAAATTTTGAGTGGTATTTTAACGGCTCATAGACCCGCTCTAGGTACCAATGAGGTGGTTCACCTATTTCTGGCGTTGTAGGTCTTCTATGCAAGAATCTCATCTTTAGGGGTGAATTACTTTTCTATTCTTAAACAGAGGTAGCTTGCTTTGCCTAAGAAGTGTGCAACTGGTGTCGTAGGTCAATGCATTACCTCGTAAAGCTCCCTTTTTGGTAGGGACACTATGGTGTGTGCTAACTTGCTCTCATTATCCATGGGTGGTTAGCTGGTAAACCCTACCCATAGGACCATATAGTCACCCAAGGTCGGGGAACAATTCCTGTGCTTGTCAGCTATTAAGGCTACCCACATATTCCTATGTCCCTCCTTAGAACAAATTTGCTATGCGGGGTAATCCAACTTAACTATCAAACACACAATCCTTTGAAGTAGAAAGGGACGTGGAAACTATGTTGACACCGTACCAACTGCTAACATCTTAAAGATTACCTTTTTCATTTTTGGATGTCATGGAGGTCTACTAGGTTTTTAGGGACGTCTAGGCATTTAAAACTCTCTCTTATTTCTAAGACGTCTAAGACTAACGCCTCAGACTAATCGACACTCTAGGTGCATATAGGTCTATCCCTTTGATCGACGCTCACGATCCTAGAGTGCAGTGTCTACTGGAATCTATTGGATTCCTAGGGCAGCTAAGTGGCTTATGACCATAGTTTAGGATCCTAAGGTGCTCAGTTTACTAGAGGCGTCTTAACCTAGGATATCATCTAGCCAACCTAACTCTAGCATCCTAGTTTTAAAAGAATTGAAAGTCACTACCATAAGCTAAATATACTATGTAACATCTGAGTAAAGGAGGCGTACACAAGTGAACAACGACCATATTTGAATGAGAGCGATCTTGAGAATAGAATGACTAAGAAAATCTTAAAAGAATTGAATGTCGCTACCTATACCAACAAAGGGCACGTTCCTTTTTGGTGGCACTACCGAACATGTTTAAAGTCTTAGAAAGTTAGGCATAAACCATGTTGTTTATTTTATAATTTAAATTAATTATCCTTATAATCCTAATTTATATTAAAAAGAACAGTCATTATCAAAAAATCCAGCTAACTAAAATATATTAGTTTAATAGGTTGAAGACTTTAAGGTTGAATTTAATTGGTTCGTATTGCTTCTCAATAATTATTCTTCACCAAAGATTGCGGCTGTCAGGAATTTCTAACCTTTTTTTTTTCTTTGTTTTTTTAATATTTCTAAATTTTTTTTGTTTCTTTCATATATATATATATATATATATATATATATATATATATATATATATATATATATATTGTATTTCAAATAATAAATTCATCAAGCAACAACCAAACATGAAAGTCCTCGTAAAACAAGCCACCGAGTGAAGCCTCTCTAGCTAAGTGGTGCGCCACCATCTTGCTCCCTCTCGTGCTTGTGCTTGTGTAGTTGCCATTTGTATATTTTAAATTAAAAAACTTCGAAAATTTGAACGTTGAGCTTCGAACTTCTCGGTCGAAATGCATATCAATTATGGTTGATGTCGACTTAGTTTAGCAAACTACGCAGTTTAACTATCCAATATACGTATTTGTCGAAGTGAATTTTGTGAGTTTTTACTTTACTTTGGTAGAAATTGCTACACTAATTTCAGTTTAAGTTCGGGAATTACAATTTAGAGGGAAAATTAATCCATTTGGTTAAGTTCAAGGGTAAAAGGTTATTTCTTTTTCACTATAAAAGGAAGTTGGCTCGAAGGAAGGCCCCTCACTTCATTTTATCATCTCATTTGAGAAGTTGAGAATATAATTTCTGACGTCTCAAGGCCAAAATTTTGGCTAATCCGACTTGGGTTTGATGTTTGGGCACTTTCCTACTAGTTTCAAATTTTTAAAAGTGAGTTAAAATTTTTGGGGTTATTTTTCATTTTACTTAGTTTAAATTATTTTATGCAAAACTAGGCTTAATTTAAATTATTTTATGTAAAATTAGGCTTAGTTAATTTAAATTATTAGGAGTAAGTTTAAATTATTTAATGTTAAATTAGGTGAGTCAATTCATAGTAGAATGCTAAATTTTTAATTGTGAACCTCCTTAAATAGGATTAAATTTTAGAGAGGAGCGTTAAGTTACCATCAAGAGGTCATATTAGCTTCGGTTTAGGTCAACCAAGTAAGTGGTCTTACTATCGGTTTGGCTAAAAATTGTATCCTATATGATGACACGTGCCTCGTGGATTTGCACGGGTCGTATGTTTGTTATATGTGAGATGTTATGAAACGATAGGTTTATGATATGATATGTTTGACGATATGATGCATATTGCGATATGTTTTATGATTTGATACATGCATGATATGATATGGTATGTTGGGAGACACGATATGTTTATGATATGACACATGCATGACATGAATGATATGCAATAAGATGTTTCGACATGATGCACAACCCCGATATATGTATTGAAAGCTATGATAAAAATGATATGATATGAAGGAAGAGCGGAAGGGGCTATTTTACATGTTAATGAATGAAAATATTGGGATCTCATACATCATAGTGTGTTACATGCGTTAGAGAATCTCCCCTTTTACGATGGTACGGACGCGCACTTTACAAGACAGAAAAACGATCATAATATTTATTATAATGCTGTGACAGTCACTTTCGCTTAAGATAGTCGCCTAAGGGAATACAAATTTAAAAGATATGTCTCGTTCATGATTGTATGTACTTGCATCTAACTACAATAGTGGGTCACTTACTGAGTATTTATTACAATACTCAAGCCATGCGCTACTCTTATATTCCAGACAAAGTCAAAGCTCTCATGTACGGCTAACGGTAGCATTGCAACTCACTACTCTTATATTCCAGACAAAGCCAAAGCTCTCATGTACGGCTAACGGTAGCATTGTAACTGACCATGACATATGCACAGGATAGTTTACATTTAATTTTGTAGACTATAGGTTAGTATCTAGTATTTTTGTTTTATTTTAGGTTTTGTTAAATTGTTTTAAAGATTTTTAAGTAAACATGTAAGTCCACGACAATGTTTTTTTTTTATTATGTCAAATGATTATTTTCGCAAAAAATGATTACGTTAGGTATACAATAGCGACTTTAGGTTCAGTAGAAATCTAGGATCATTACATTTAGGGTGTCTTTGACAAACTCTCCCCTAGTTTCTCTAATTAATGTGTAACATATACACTCAAAGTTCGTATATACGACACTCACATGGCCAAATACAACTCACCTATCATGTGTTCTTGCGGGCCTAACAAAGCACACACCACGACAGTTAGACACTCTCGCTTGCCAAATAAACTAAAAGGTTAGGCGTCATAGTGGCTTAACAGACTACCAACTTATAAGGTACACAAGTTGACTCCTGCTATAGGTTCACTATTAGAGTCAAGTTTACGAGTAAGAGTTAATTGGCGAAACACGTTATACACACAACCAAACATAAACTTAAATAATGAACCCAACCCAATTGCTTATTCTAACAAGTATTTAAACTCCAATCACATAATTACTTATTCGACTGTACAAGCACAAAATTACACGGAAACACGAAACAACTACTTATTTGTGTTGGAATTCTTTTTACGCTAAAGTTTTTAAATTCTTCAAATGAGTCTTACAATAAGAGAAGTTAAGAATGACATTGAAATCGAACTGAATAAATGAACAAATAAAAGTCGAGCAGACAAAAACAAACTGATTCACGCGCAGTAACCAGGTCTCCCTCGTGCGTCGTCTTCAACCTCCACCCGTTTTCTACATGTGATTATTAATTCAATGTAGTTCCTCCGTTAAAATTGAAGAGTTCTTCCATTACATTAAAAATCATTCAAAATAATGCTACATGTAAGAACAATTTTACCTTTGAAGTTTCTCAGATTTTGAGAAAGTTCCCGAAGATATGAATAATAAAAAGATTATGAAATAAAATAAAGTAACATAAATATATGTATATTGCGAGATCCCACATTAATTGGAGAGAGGAAAGAGTGTCAGCGAGGATGCTCGATGTCACGGTCATGCTTGTCCAAGACATGTAGCCCATGGCTGCATGCTCGTGACACGCCGAAACCTTTGCCTTGTACCACTTTATTGCTTTCTTTATTTCTTTCTTTTACCGCTTTCATGTTATATTATTTCTTTCTTATTTTCTTTAAAAGTATGACGTTTCGGTAATGTCATAGCTACGCCTAGTAGACATGAAATGCCTCAAAATGTACTATTGGGGGATACGACTAGTTGTCCAATTTCTCTCTACCCGATTAGTTAGATAGAGTAAGCAGTTGTACATTCTCATATAACACCAATCCCTCTCTCTCTTGCTTTCAAAACTCTTATTCCAAAACCTCTCTTCCCCGCTTTCTAAAATCTTCTTTTGAAATCGAGACCTGAGATTTGTATTCACGTTGCCTGACCGCAGGCAACGTAACTCAAAGTAGGCTTGACCTACTCAGTGCTAAGAGTGGGTGCCGCACAATTGCCAAATCCGCTACCTAGAAACGGCGATTGTGACACCGGGCCTCAAAGGAGGGTGGATTGTGAGATCCCATATCGGTTGGAGAGGGAACGAAGTATTCTTTATAAGAATGTGGAAACCTCTCCCTAATTAACACGTTTTAATACAAATAAGTTCATAATAGAATCGAAAGGGTATGGATGGAATCAAACAACCTCTCAACGCTATTGGTTCATTAAAAAATATATATATATATTATTAACAAAATGGAAAACTAGACCATTTCAACAAAGCAATAATTGGGAAAACTCAATCTCTCAATTTGTTAAATATCCAAAAAGTCAACTCCATCACAAAAACTGACTATAAATACATCCCACAAGGCCAAGATAAATTAAAAATGGAGCAACTCAGAGGCCCCATTGTTGAAGATGGAGATCAATGGAGCTCTCTCAATGGAGTTTTCACAGCTGATGAAGATGCTGCAACATTCATGGCTCAACTTTTCAACTCCACAGCTCCTGACCCTTTCATGGCTGCCCTTGATCTTCATAATAATTATTGCAACCCCATAAACTTTTGCTTGGGAGAGCTTGGAAATGATAACAATGGTGGTTTCAATCTTGAAGAGGAGGACTCAAATTTGCAGTCATGTTATGAAGCTGAGTTGATGAAATTACCTGAAGAAGAAGTTGCCATGGAACAAAAGAGGCATACCCAGCTTCAGATCAATTGCAACAAACGATCGAGGGGATCTCGGGATGTAAGTGTAAGTGTAACGCTCAAATTGAATGAATTAACCAACAGGAGAGTTCCATTAAGCACTTTTTATATGAGTGTGGAAACCTCTCACTAGTAGGTGTGTTTTAAAATTGTGAGACTAACAGCGATACGTAATGGACCAAAACGGACAATATATACTAGCGGTGGACTTGGGCTGTTACAAATGGTATTGAATCCAGACATTGAGCGGTGTGCCAGCGATAACTCTGGGCCTCCAAAGGGGTGGATTGGGATTTTGTGATCCCACATCAATTGGAGAGAGGAGCGAAGTATTCCTTATAAGAGTGTGAAAACCTCTCCCTAGCATACACATTTTAAAATCGTGAGGCTAAGAACGATATATAACCGGTCAAAGCGAACAATATTTTCTAACAGTAGACTTGGGTTGTTACAAATGGTATCAGAGCCAGACACCGGGTGGTGTGCTAGTAAGTACGCTGGCTCCCCAAAGGGCGGATTGTGAGATCCGACATCAGTTGGAGAGGGGAACGAAGCATTCCTTACAAAAGTGTGGAAACCTCTCCCTAACAGACGCGTTTTAAAACTGTGAGGCTGACAAGTATATGTAACGGGCCAAAAGGGATAAAAGGTTAAAACTTTTACATTGATAGGTAGAGAAGAAGTGGAATGAAAGGTCGAAGAAAACTCAGAAGCTTACCTCAAGCAGCAACACCGAAGAAAATGGCAATGCTGTTCATAGCAAGCAAAGCACAAGCAACTATTGCTCAGAAGACGAATCCAACGCCTCGTTCGAGCTGAATAACTCGAGATCAAATCCGAAAGAGACTACCAAAACCAGAGCTAGTAGAGGCTCAGCTACAGATCCACAGAGCCTCTATGCAAGGGTAAGAAGAAAAAAACAAAAACAAAAAATTCCACTGGAAAATGAAAAGTCCATTCATTTGTTATGTTGTTTATTGCAGAGAAGAAGAGAAAGAATCAATGAGAGGTTGAAAATCTTACAAAATCTTGTCCCAAATGGAACAAAGGTAAGTAAGACAATCAAAACTACCTTAAACAAAACAAAACAAAACAAAACATGATGATTGTGTTGGAAAATAATGTCTTGAGTTATTGCTTGTAGGTTGATATCAGCACAATGCTTGAGGAAGCTGTTCAATATGTGAAGTTTCTACAACTTCAAATCAAGGTAATCATTACTAAAAACAAAATTTTACATCATTTTACACTTTTTTTTTTTTGACAAATATGTTCATTTTTAATGATTATTGTAGCTATTAAGCTCGGATGATTTATGGATGTACGCTCCGATCGCCTACAACGGAATGGATATCGGGCTTAATCGAACCCCGAACACGTCGAAAGAATTATGAAACAAGAGATGGGAATGTTTGTGCAGTTCGAGAAGTGTAATTTTTGTGGGGAATAATGTGTTTTTTGTTTCTTTGTCTCATGACTGATTTTTTTCATAAAGTTGGTGATGAACCGTGGATCAAATGAGATTTTGATAGAGAGAATGCGATTTGAGGAGGTTTTTTATTTTCAGAACTCATACTAAACTGTATTGTAAAAGAAATTTGATGGAGATTCGTTGTTCATTCTTTGTAATATCTCAACATATACGTTTGGTCGGTTCTAACTTTGAGTTCTTGTTATTGTTAGGTTGAATGGCACTCTAACCTATATGATCACGATCTCATGTATTTATAGACGTGTATAACTAGGATTACATTGTAACATGAAATCATAGATTCCTTAATTCATGGTAACAAACAAGTAAACCACTAGTTTATCTTACTATGTACAGACATGATCTATTCTCCGTTTAACCGTTATTACTTTCTATTATGTTCGATGGAAGTTGATGAATAACAAATTTAACTTCATTCATTTAATAATGGAGAAGGAAATAGGAAAAAGGGTAGATAGAGATTTCTTACCATATTGAGTGTATAATTATAGCTAATAGATATTTAATAAATCATATTAGTATAGGTAAATTTGGACGTAAAGAATAATCCCAACAAGAAGAACCAATGTGAAATGGATCGAGCATCAATCAGATTTGAGAAAACACAAAGGGTCCGAGCTTCATAGTAAAAAAAGAAGAACTTGGTTGAAGTTCAAATTAGGCTCCTCAACCTCGATAGGAGGTCGAGGCCAGACTTGACCCTCTAAAAGGAACATGTATCTTATATTTCTCAAGCTTGTGATGTTTTTGTTCGATTCGATTTGGTTTTCCTATAGGAAATGCAAATACTCTAAAGGGTAAATATGTAAATACATATTTTTAGCCTCGAGAAGATAAACTCCTACTCTACTAAAATTCTCTATGATTTGAGAATAAGGGTGGGAGGTTTTTCTCGTCCTTACTTAGTCTCGTTGATACCTCTAGTAATACCAACGAAGATAAAACAAAGCTAACTATCGAGATGAACCTTATCACTATTCTCGAAAGGGATCTCAGTTTATATTTTAAGGATGAAATTAAAAAACTAGTGAACCCAACCAGAATTTTATTTTTTATTTTTAAATAATAATAAACCCATTCCTTATTATATACAAGAATTTTAAAATAGTATCATCACTTATTTAATACTTAATTTCATTAAAAAATATATATATATTAATTATTTCATATAATTTATACTAATTTCATGTGTTCTCTCATTGTCCTACCATTGACTCCCATTTGGAAACTATTTAATATTTGATTATGGGGAAAATGCATTTAATCACATCTAATTTCTAAATGTCAAACAACAAAAAAAAAAAAAAAAAAAATGTCAATATTTAGTTTATATTATATGAATTGAAAAGGCAAAGAATGTCAATTATAGTGTCAAATTTTATGAATTTTATTATTTTAAATATTATGATATTAATTTTCTAAATTGGTAGACTCTTGATTATGTATAAATTTAAATTACAAAAAAAAAAAAAAAAAAAATGTCAATATTTAGTTTATATTATATGAATTGAAAAGGCAAAGAATGTCAATTATAGTGTCAAATTTTATGAATTTTATTATTTTAAATATTATGATATTAATTTTCTAAATTGGTAGACTCTTGATTATGTATAAATTTAAATTACAAAAAAAAAAAAAAAAAAAAAAAAAAAAAAAAAAAAAAAAAAAAAAATCCAACATATGATGTTTGGAAAGGTCAAATGTCCCAAAATATTTCTTAAATTTTATTATATTGTTTAAATTTTAGGTCAACTCTTTAGTCCTCCAATGAAAAGAGATTATTGTTGGATCTAGGAATAAACTCTCTTTTATAAACAAGTTTCAAATTAAAATAATCCCTTCTTAAACAAATTAGCAAATAAGTCAAATAATAAATTTAATTTGGATCTTCTTTCTTTTTCTTTTTTTATTTTAATTTTTACTTAATTGTTTAATATTTTTATGGTTTAATTAAAAAAAAATGAATCTTTGTGGAAAGCTTTTTGGGCTCAATTTGGCTTCAGTTTGCTCGTTTTGACCATTTTAGACTGTCCCAAGATCGTTTTTGACGAAATTAAGGTAACTATAACTACTGTTTTACACAATTAAGAATACTCATGTAATGTCAGAGCATACATAAGTTTTCTTTAACTTACTCTTTACTTGGTCAAGAATTGAGACAAGAAAAGGAGTTTCGAGATGTCTTAACTTTTGCATTTTTTTTTTTTAAATATATATTTAGCATGCTGGATTTGAGGACTATAATTCTCGTAAAGAAATCGAATCATTTTGAGCTACAGATCAAAAGTTATGAAATTTCAAAGAAATTGATTCAAAATCGAATCTCACCGCGTTTTAGAATAATTGAAATGCAGGTGAAGAAATCCGATAACATGTGTCGACAGACGGGCGGTAGAACGTGGCTAGTGCAAGGAGTGACACATGTCAAACATGAATTGGTGAAGTGCGTTTGGTCTCTACAATGACACACATCTCAGGTTAGCCTGATCCGATCCGAACTCGATCCAAGACCCACGTGTGACCTAGGAATTTGATACCTGACCTAAACAAGCAACCATCTCACTAATTGAACAAACTCAATATGTGGACTTGTCTGGAAGGGTCATGTTTTATGTAGGGAATGCGACTACCAAACTTAGCACACGTGAAATCGTGCATAAGTCTCCCTTCCAGCGTGTGAGATTGTGTAAGCAGTGCATGTGAGTTTCTTCTCTTTTTGTTTGCCCTTCGTTTGACTGTTTTTTGTCCCAGTTTTGATACTGATCTTAACTCTGTTTGATCTAAGACCTAATAGCGAGTTTTCAAAAAAATTTGGAGCCCTTTAGAAGTAGAAAATTAAACTTGACAACCAAAAGTAACCGCATGAATTCTAGGAAATAATATTTATAGGTATCGCTTGGATATGCATGCATCTTAGTAAAACAAGACCCTAGGTAGTTAGATTCAGTATGACCTGATAATGGTAAAATAAGACCCTAATAATATTTATAGGAATCGCTTAGATATGCATGAGAATAGTCACACTTGTTAATGGTATGACTGATTTATTTCTTGCATGATTTAATAGATTGTTCTTCTACTACTTGTACTTAATCTTGCTAAAAACGGAGGATAAAAATTTGTGTATCACCCCGTTGATTATGTGTTACTTGATTGCACATTATCCCCAGTTCGTTGAATGTGAGATTTTTCCGGTAGAGAATAAGTAGTAGAAATAGATCAACAGTAGGATGAAAGCATCAGTTTGGCTAGACTATGACTTAGGATGGAATGCCTCCAACAGTCCGAACATATTTGAATCGGGAGAGATGCTCAAAGGGTGTGACCCCTAGTACTCTTGACCAATCCAAACTCGGGGAGTCAGAATTTAGGAACCTGGAGACGTAAATCCATATCAAGACCTCCAAACCACCCTAGAGACCACAACCCTAGAAGACAAAAGTAGTCATCTAGGCCAATAGCAATCGGTACAGCATTGTAGAGCTTCCATTCCTTTTTTCACTTTGACACAACACCGTTGAGATAACCGTAAGGCTAATTAAAGACGAGCGACTTGATAGTTACTGAAATTACCCTACATGGTGAATTTTTTTTGTGGGTGGACGTTGATCATGTGGGTATTAAGTGGAGCTAACATGTACAAGGGGTAGCACCTTGACCTTAAGCGACTACTGGCCTGGGGGATGAGTTCGCCAGCTAACCTTCTATGGATGACGAGCATGTTGGCACTTATCATGTTGTCCCCACTTGATTGAGAGAGTTCTTAAGGTAGCGCTTCAACTTTGGACATGATTACCGCTGAATAGGCTGAGTTAGCTACCCATATTTATGCACAATAAGAGCAATACATTCAGAGCCTAGAGTAAAATTTGTGGTCTTCTGCTAGGTCAAGAATGTGATGAAAGTCTACAAGTAGGTTGCTTATTGGGTATATCTATATACTCGACCCTTTCTACTTTTTCTTTTCCAGATGCATGATGTTGCTGGTTGAGGCAAGGGGTACTTCGAGCTCATTAGCAACAAAGGGGTGTCGACCAGGGCATCTAGCTTGTCCACTTTTTTTTTTTTTTTTTTTTTTTTTTTTTTTTTTTTTTTTTTTTTTTTTTTTTTTTTTTTTTTTTTTTTTTTT